>NC_041380.1:299744182-299760344 GCF_002162155.2 Triticum dicoccoides
GAACATTTTTGTTTTTCCACTTGAAGAAATAATAATTTGACTTTATTTTAAAGTTGAATTTGAATTCGGTTTGGATCAAAGTGAGATTTTAGATAATTAATTGTGATAGCGTGGCACCATTAGTGTGTGGTTACTGTAGCTTAACTATCAGGGTGTTACAAATCTCCTCCACTAAAAGAAATCTCGTCCCGAGATTTAAGAGGCAGGGTAAAGGAGGAGGGTTCTGGTTACGAAATTCTAGCGAGTGTTCTCGGTCTTAGTTTCCCTTCTCGAAGAGGTCGATCTATTACGTTGATATTTTTATTTCTCTGCTTCAGGTCATCATGATGAAGCCGACATCCTTTCTTCAGGATCTGCATCGTACTTACCTCAAAGTTAAGTAGAAAAACTCAGGAAGGACGGAGTTTAACACATGTTAGGTACCTAGGGCTATCTCAGTGTATGAGGTATAGAGGCATCTCTCGAGTTGACATTCAAGAAAGTCATCAAGAGTAAAGTAAGAAGGTGTAATAGGAAGTTTCAAGCAGATAGGCAATCGTTCATTGCCTGAAACGGAATGGGAGAGCGGTTCAGACCAATGGGAATAAGTGTTGTGTCCGATACCAGATTAGATCATCTCTGGGAAGGTGACCCGTGAATTACATACGGTTTCAAACGCGAGGAGTCAATTTGGCAACAGGGGTGTACATGAGAGTTAGGTTTCGATCCTCTCGAGCTGTGGGTTATGGGCCCACCATGCGGTAAAAGTAGAAAGGGTGGTGATATTTTGCACAGCCATGATAACAAGGCATGTCAGAGGATAGTCTATCAATTATGTCGGCAACGTCGGTACCAAGGGCGAGGGACGAAGAGAACCATCTTCCTGCTCGTTGAACGAGGCGAACCAATAGGTAAAGTTCCCGTCCATCGGTGGTTACCAGAATGTTATCAACAATATTAACAGGGTCTTACTGACAGAGTGGTTCAACGAGATGCTTACCTAAGCAGGAGAATATTACTACTTAGATCATATTGATCACCAGTAAGGTTAAACAAAACAATGGAAAGGAAAAGGTGATCATCAGATTAAATAGACAATGGAAAGGAAAATGTGTTTAAACACATGTTTCAGGGATATATCCTTCCCAATGACAAGCAGAGCATGACATCCATGACAGGATAGAAAGTAGAAAACCATTTAGGTAAGGGGAGACGAATTTCATGACATAACCCAAACAACGGTGTTTGGATAATGGACAAAGAAGATTTAGCATTGTTCTTCAAATGCTCTTACTGAAAATCAGAGTACCACCGACATGCTTCGAGGTCGCATTGGGAAGGTCTTCAAGCAAAGGTCAAACCTGGATACACAAAGGATCCATCGGGAAAAACTTATTAAACAAGTCAGTTAATTTCCTCATGGAAGAATGATTAACCTTGCTAAAAAGGAAACTATAACAGCAGGTCCTCCGGCCAGGTGTGCTAGGCATGACATCACCTTACCGGGTCACATGAAGACCAATGTTATAACTCTTGGAAATATGTCCCAACCATCATATCTGACTGAGATTCAGATCCCATTGGTGTCAAATTACCTCAGACTCAGGATGCGTGAGAAGAAAAGGTGCAACACAAATTGACGAGATGACATTGTAAGATTCTCGGGAAATGAACTAAGGAAGCGAGTTTTGAATCAAGAGTTCATCATTAAACCAAGGAGAGGACGAGGAGGTGACTGAGGGACTCAGGGACAATTCATCAAGATTTCTGACAAGATGGATTTCCTCAATTATGTGCACAAGGAGATAACTTTTGTCAGATCAATGATACAATGATGTATGCTTGAGGAAAACATACACAATTAAACATTGATTGAAAGGTGCACCCGAAATATGGGCTTAGGTAGCATGATCAATGTTAGAGTGGTGATTTGATAACCAATGGTCTAAGAATGAAATATCGACCATTAACTTGAAAGCAATAGGGTTGCTAGAAGTTTTGAAGTAGCACATCATAGTTCAATTGTCGGTTTTTCGGTTAGAAACAACACGGGGACCAAGGAGTGAACGTATATGGCAAGGAATATCACCTGTATCAAGAATTCTTAAGAGGTGGTGAAATTCTCACGACATTCTTGTCATAAAAGATGGTAATACTCCAAGGTAAAGAACAAATGCTGGATAGCAAGGATCTCAAGGTATAACACGAAACACGAACAAGTTTGTGTTTAACGGAAGGTAATAAAGTGGTCGATGATAACACAAATCATCAAGGGTCGGGATGGTACTTCTCATCATGAATTCAATTGATATCCTAGAAGGAGTCAAAATATTGATGATGATCACGACACATTTGTCGAGAGATTTCATGAAGATGTAATCGATCAGCGATGGCATCAAGTCAAAGGAATGATGAAGCGCAAGTTTATTGGAACCACGGGTACAACACAAACTCGGAATCAAGCTTGTTGTTCAAGGCGAAATGATATGACGAGGAAAGTCGACGTAAGCTTAGCTTATTGCCGAAAGATGTGCTCTGGTAATAAGGAATGGGTGGCAGAGTTAAAATTTAGCACGGCAATGATATAGCCAATCAGGCTAGGAATGACTTGAAGGGTTATTAAACTCATAAGAAACGAAGATTACTTAGAGTTATTGAATCGGAGTGCGGAATCGATTCACTTATCGGTGTTCTCGAGTGACTATTAACACATAACCCTAGGGGCCATTGGATTCGGCGATAATAATAGTTGATGAAGAACTCATAAGTTATGTAGTTCCGTGATATTCTCGAGATACCAGAGGGTATACTCGAAGGTAGGACAGAATAGAGGTTGGATAGGTATATTGATCTGCAGAAGACAAGTACTCCAATTTATCTGAGAAATGATATTAAGGAGAAAATATGGTCAGAACCACGGTTGCAAAGGACCAAGCATAGATACAAGATGAACTTATAATAGGGGGATTATTATTATTACAAGAAACTTCCATGATAAGTTCCACATCGGGTCCATGGGCATGAACACAAAGTTCAAGGTCGACTCCCACTTCTGCAATGCATAACCTTTCATCCACTTCTCGTTTATGAAGAAGTTGTAGTGTTGAAATTTTATCTGGCGAACCACCAGAAGAATATGACTCGTGAAAACCTTTGGGTTCACACGGATAAGAAAAGGCATAGGTTCAACCCGTCAGGGTATCGTGGAAACATATACCACAAGCTTCAATAGTAAATTATACAAGCTCGAAAGTAGAGCATGGTTGACAAAAGCAGAGGATACAATTTACCAAAGGCATTATGTATCCGAGGAAAGGCTCACAAGCTTATTGAATATGAAGGACGTTGTTGGATAAATTTCCGACAAAGGGTCTGATGGTCCATAAAGGATCTGATGTGAGTATCGGTACTCTACCAGAGGAAGAAAGAATGCAAGGAGATCAGAATATAGAAACAACTGACTAACTCAAAGCTCAAATGCAAAGGAATTATGAATTCTAAGACAAGGGTTCAGAAGCAAACCTCTGATCAGGGAAGGATAAGTAGAATAGCCTTAGGGGTACAATCGATGGAAATTTGATTGGACGAGATACAACTCATGTTTAAAATGACGGGTCAACTAATGACTCCGTGCATTCACAGACAATAATTCATTAGGCTCAAAATGGCAAGGACAAGGGATGTCAACGAAGGCTACTAGGCATATGGAATTAAACATAATGCAAGCAGGAAAGAATTTCAAGAGCAAAAGTCTGTTGAGGATTTTCTAAAGACCGAATAGCATTCAAAGAATTTGGTGAAACACATGATCAGCTGGGGATGAACGAATCCTCGATAAGTGTGAGGGATTATCCGTAGGGGTATTTCTGTGGCAAAGAGCTGCAAAGTGGTGAGCACAAAGGATTCTTGAATTATCGAAGAAATTTTTAGGGTATCAAGTAATAACAGGGGCAACTGGGAACAAAGGTAAGAACGACAAGTGTAAGCAATTATCCATAAGGATTTATCGATGGACGGGAATAGCAAAAGTGGTGGGCACCAGGTCTCGAGAGAATAACGGAGAGTATCATCGGAATCTTCTGGTGAAGCAGGCCATCATCTAGAATGAAGGGGCTCTCCGAGAGAAAGTATTTACGAGAACCTAGAGTTAGAGTTAGCAAAATCATTTAACCCGAATAGAAGAGAGATCAGAGTCCCAGAGTATAGACGAGAAATAAAAGATCCTAATACCACCCAATGGCGACGTGGGCCCATGCGCCGCACAACCGTGTTAGTAAAATAGTTTTCATTGACTAGACTCAACTTCGGCCAAAGAGTGTGGAAGGGGGATCCCTACAGGCAGTTGGCTCTCATACCAACTTGTGACGCCCCCAATTCAATCGTACACTAATCATACACGCAAACATGTACGATCAAGATCAGGGACTCACGGGAAGATATCACAACACAACTCTATAAATAAAATAAGTCATACAAGCATCATATAACAAGCCAGGGGCCTCGAGGGCTCGAATACAAGAGCTCGATCATAGACGAGTCAGCGGAAGCAACAATATCTGAGTACAGACATAAGTTAAACAAGTTTGCCTTAAGAAGGCTAGCACAAACTGGGATACAGATCGAAAGAGGCGCAGGCCTCCTGCCTGGGATCCTCCTAAACTACTCCTGGTCGTCGGCAGCGGGCTGCACGTAGTAGTAGGCACCTCCAGCGTAGTAGGAGTCGTCGTCCACGGTGGCGTCTGGCTCCTGGGCTCCATCGTATGGTCGCAGCAATCGGGTATAGGAAGGGGGAAAAGAGGGAGCAAAGCAACCGTGAGTATTCATCCAAAGTACTCGCAAGCAAGGAGCTACACTACATATGTATGCATTGGTATCAAATGGCAAAAGGGGTAACATATGTGGGCTGAACTGCAGAATGCCGGAATAAGAGAGGGATAACTATTCCTATTGAATACTACGCTTCTTGCCACCTCCATCTTGCAGTAGAAGAAGAGAGTAGATGGTAAGTTCACCAAGTATCATCGCATAGCATAATCCTAACCGATGATCCTCCCCTCGTCGCCCTATGAGAGAGCGATCACCGGTTGTATCTGGCACTTGGAAGGGTGTGTTTTATTAAGTATCCGGTTCTAGTTGTCATAACGTCAAGGTACAACTCCAAGTCATCCTGTTACCGAAGATCACGGCTATTCGAATAGATTAACTTCCCTGCAGGGGTTCACGACATTTCCCAACACGCTCGATCCCCTTTGTTCGGACACACTTTCCTGGGTCATGCCTGGCCTCGGAAGATCAACACGTCGTAGCCCTACCTAGGCACAACAGAGAGGTCAGCACGCCAGTCTAAATTCTATGGTGCAGGGGTCTGGGCCCATCGCCCATTGCACACATGCATGTTGTGTACGCGGCCGGAAGCAGAACTAGCCCCCTTAATACAAGAGTAGGCTTATGGTCCAATCCGGCGCGCGCCGCTCAGTCGCTGACGTCACGAAGGCTTCGGCTGATACCACGACATCGAGTGCTCATAACTGTCCCCACGTAGATGGTTACTGTGTATAGGTCAGTGGCCAGACTCAGATCAAATACCAAGAACTCGTTAAACATGTTATTTTAAAGTAACCGCGGACGCCGACCAGGGCCAGGCCCACCTCTCTCCTAGGTGGTCTCAACCTGCCCTGTCACTCCGCCTTAAAGTAATAGTCGGGGGCTGTCGGGAACTCAGGCCCACCACTACCTAGATGGAGCCACCTGCCCCTTCAGTCCCCATCTCCGAACAATATCATCAGTAATGTAACAGTATAAAGTATATAGCATATGCCCGTGATCACCTCCCGAGTGATCACGGCCCAGTAGTATAGCATGGCAGACGGACAAGAGTGTAGGGCCACTGATGGAACACTAGCATCCTATACTAAGCATTTAGGATTGCAGGTAAAGGTAACAACAGTAGTAGCAAGGACAGGCTATGCATCAGGATAGGATAACGGAAATCAGTAACATGCTACACTACTCTAATGCAAGCAGTAGAGAGAAGAATAGGCGATGGTGATCAAAGGAGGGTGTCGGTATCAAAACCGGCGAATCTCGGGTAGGGGGTCCCGAACTGTGCATCTAGGCCGGATGGTAACATGAGGCAGGGGGCACAATGTTTTACCCAGGTTCGGGCCCTCTTGATGGAGGTAAAACCCTACGTCCTGCTTGATTAATATTGATGATATGGGTAGTACAAGAGTAGATCTACCCCGAGATCAGAGAGGCTAAACCCTAGAAGCTAGCCTATGGTATGATTGTATGTTGTAGTTGTTGTGTCCTACGGACTAAAACCCTCCAGTTTATATAGACACCGAAGAGGGTTAGGGTTACACAAGGTCGGTTACAAAGGAGGAGATTTCCATATCCATACTGCCTAGATTGCCTTCCACGCCAAGTAGAGTCCCATCCGGACACGAGACGAAGTCTTCAATCTTGTACCTTCATAGTCTAACAGTCCGGCCAAAGGATATAGCCCGGCTATCCGGAGACCCCCTAATCCAGGACTCCCACGGTAGCCCCTGAACCAGGCTTTCAATGACGATGAGTCCGGCGCGCAGTATTGTCTTCGGCATTGCAAGGCGGGTTCCTCCTCCGGATACACCACAGAAGAATTTTGAATATAAGGATAGTGTCCGACCCTGCAAAACAAGTTCCACATACCACCGTAGAGAGAATAATATTTCCACAAATCTTTAATCTGCTGACACATTTTGGCAACATGACATCATGCCATGGCCCGGTGCTTATTCGAACCGTTTTTCCTCAACCAGCTCCGCACATGATATGAGGCGGCTTCTTGACACGTCTTGTCAAAGCAGAGATCGTGTTCCCATAATTACGGGGTTCTCATTAATACGGTCGTGGGTAACCCAACCGTGTCTAGGACTCCTAGATTATAGGCAAGTCCAAACAGCTACGGAGAGGACGCTTGATATTCACCCTCTTTATAAAGGGGCAAGGCTTTTACTTTTTCCCTCCCTTGCTCAGTCGAATCCTTCCCCGCCTCGAGTTCTAACACCCAAAGCCCAGGTCAGGTGCTCCAAACCTTCAATCATGTCCGGATCTAGCCTTCAAGGCCGATGGATGCCCTCCTCCATTACGGAAGAAGACATCAAGAAGTTGAGGGAGGCCAGGTACCTGGCCGCCGAGGTTTCGCATCGGCTGCCTGCCTGAGGGCAGGTTGTCCCTACTCCCGAACCCAACGAAGACGTTGTGTTCATCTCCCACTTCCTCTGAGGTCTAGGCCTCACTCTGGATCCCTTCGTCAGAGGCTTGATGTTCTATTACGGGCTAGATTTCCACGATCTAGCCCCGGAATCCTTTCTCCACATCTTGACATTTATTGTCGTGTGTGAGGCCATCCTCCGCATTACCCCTCACTTCGGCCTGTGGCTCAAGACCTTTGAAGTGAAGCCGAAGATGATCGAGGGGCAACATGCAGCGTGTGGAGGCGCGTCAATAAGCAAGATGGCCGAAGCTCCGTGGCTGAAAGGTTCCTTTCCAGGGGTGTCCGGATTATGGCAACGGGATTGGTTTCACATCACGGCTCCCAGAAGTGCCAAGTGGGTGGCTGCCCCTTCTTTCCGCTCGGGCCCTCCACCACAACTAATGTCATGGATTAGCAGAGGGCTGAGCTGGGGTCCCTCCAAGGACGTGCCTGTACTGCAAAGCCGCATCCAAAATCTCTTCGAAGGATATCTCAGTTTGATTATGGTAATGCAATTCATGCTAGTTCGACGAATCCAGCCATGCAAACGCCGGCCCCTCCGCATGTGGGAGTTCAACCCAGAAGGACCGCGTACAATTCAGAATTTCCTCGGCCTGACACATGAGGAGATGTACAAATCATTCTTCGGACCCCAAATAGAGTGTCCAGATACTACCGAGGACGTGGTCCTGAGCAGCAACCGTACCGCCGACCAAGTAAGTAATCCTTTGGCCGAACACACCGTCTTTTATTTACCATGACGTCATTCTGAGAAGTCGCCCTTTGACCAGGACTGGCTAACAAAGGCGAAGATGATTCGGTGTTTGGCCCCCCTTCCTGAGGGTTTGGAGAATCCGGTATTGGAAAAGATGCTCGAGCTAGCACCCTGCCCGGAACCCTCAAAGGAAGATAAAAGGGGAATGATGAGGTCGAGAGCAGGCCTCCATCGCTGCCAATTCCAACCGAGGGAATGAGCACCTCCGTGAAGGAGGATAACCAAGGAGAAGAATCCGACCTTCTCTCGCTTCGAGGAAGGAAGAGGACTGCCTCTGAAGATCCGAAAACCAAGGCTTCCAAACGGGAGAAGAAATCCCACTAGAGGGTCCTGCCTTGGAGGGTGTTTTTGCCGCACAAAGTCCGCGAGGATCAGCCCTCCAAGTAATTAGAAAGTACTTTAATAGTGAAGATATATTACCTTACCTCTGAGGAAAATGACCGAAGTGTTTATCTCGCAGTTCGGATCTAAGCCCTTCTCAGCAGAGCTCATCTTCGGGGGATCTTCTTCTGGAGATGATGGAGAGTGAAACGCCTCCCCCGGGCTCCTCCGCTCAAGAAGCGGGCGGCCTTGAAGTGTCGTCACGAAGGGCCTCTCCGGATCTACTAAGGCCAGAAGATAATCCTATAGCCACCCGAAGTCCTCAGTGTCTGGCTCTTGAAGAGAGCAAACAAAAGAGTCCGGCACCGTCTGGTATGCGGTCGGACATACCGAGGGAGATGTTGGAGCGAGCAACCATCTCAGAGGAACGCCGTACGTTAATGAGTACGGTGATGGAAAGAATTTCATCCTTCGAAAGCGGATTGCATGAAGCTTTTATGAGTCTACTAACGGGCTTTGAGGTACGTGAAATGATATACTTTTTGATAGTACCGCACATGTTAGGTGTGCCCTGTGTAGATAGTAGCCCCTGAGACTCTGGTTGTCGTCGAGAACGGCAGCGAACAGAGGATCGTAGTCCCAGGCAATAACCATACCGCTTTAATGTGCAGGTAATGGGAGCTCCGGTGGCCAGCTGGACTCATGAGTTTGCCAAACTAAAGCGGCAACTAGATGCGGCAGACGCCGACATCGAGCTTGTTAACAGCCGGCTTGACGAGTCACAGGGTAAGTAATGTTTTTCTGGTGAATGTTACATAATAAGAGCAGCATGATGCCAGTATCTTTAATATGTTGTGATTGCAGACGGAGCTGCCACTGTGGAGACCCTTCGGGCGGAACTTGCCCGAGCCAAGGAACAGGCAAGAGTTAGTAATGCGGCTGCTTTGGAGGCGGTCGAAGAGTTAAGAGCCGAGAAGGCCGCGCATTGCGAAAGCAAAGAGAAGATGGCCAAGATGGTCGTAGAATTAAAAGACACTGCCGACCGTTGCCAGTTCCTTGAAAAGGAGAACCGAGTGAAGGCAGCGGATGTTGAAAAGGCCACGATGGTGACCAAAGACACTCGCTCTGCTATGAGGGCGAAGAAGGAGGAGCTGCGTGAAGCCGGGGATATTGCGGCTGGGAAGCCCTTCCTGCTGCAGAGGAAGTTCGGAGATCCGTGGTATGCCCCTCTGGATCGGCTGTGGAGTTCGGCAGACACATATATGGACTTGGCGGCGAGCGCTGTTGATGCGGTCGAATACTTCCGAAATCAGACAGATCGTGAAGTGGACAAGCTGTTCTGGTCACAATTTAACGTTCCAGAGCGTCCGCTTCCCTTGACTGATCGACTAGCCGAATGGGCCGAACTTAATAGGTTGTTCGGACTTGCTATGAGGTCCGTCGTAGATCATTTGTGGCCGGAGAAGCCGAAGCCGAACAGCTATTTCAGCTTAGTGCAGCAGCTCCTTGGTGCGGTGTCGCGCATCAACGCGATGAAGAGGTCGGCGTGCATAGAAGGCTCGCGGATGGCCCTTGCCCGTGTTAAAGCGTACTGGGCGGAGATGGATGCTACCACTGTTGCGGCGCAGGGTTCGGCCATAGGCCGAGTGGCTGCCGAGCACTATTTCGAAGAGGTTCTCGAGGGTGCTCGTTTGATAGAGTCCCAGTGCTCGAAGAATATTATGTTTGAGTGACATGTATTCCCATTGTAAACACAATGTTTTTATGAAATTTATTAAGGCTGTGTTTATACTTTTGCCTGAAAGTAATATGATGCCTCCTGTGCGGCCGTTTATGTATACATGTGTATAACCTAAAAGATTGCAGTCGTCGGCTTCAACCCCCACACATATAATGCGGAGGTGCTTGCAAAAAACGCTTGTTCACACTTAACCCAACGTCTTGGTCCTATTAAGGAGGTGATAGCACAGCGAACGAGGCAACCGGACTATAATGCTTTAACACTTTCACTTAGCCATAGGAGTTTGACAGTGGGGCTACTAGATAGCCCCTGGTGGCTCCGCACTCTCCCGATCTTGGGGTGCGTACATGCCTGGGCGGGAAACGGCCCTTCATTAAGGCGGAGGAATTCTAACATTCCGATAGGTCATCGAGTGGTTGACCAGTCTCACGCTATATCATGACAGTCAGTTTTCGGCTTTCTCTACTGAGGTGCTCGTCCGGATGAACCAGGGCACAATCGCAGTAGTTCTCCTGGTGCTGCCTTAGCCGATAAAGCGGAACATAAGGCACCAAAACACAGGAGCCGGGCAAACCCAACATTTGACCAAAGACAATGATTCGAAGCTGATGCATATAAGGCCAAACTCGCGACGCCGAACACTCCCTAAGGTATTCGGTCTTTATGGTATAAACCGGGCCTAAATAGTGCCCTTTGTGAGAAGTCCCTTGTGTCCAGGTACATTATTCTGACATGGCCACATGCCAAGACGTCAGCATCTTTCTCAATTGTACTGAGAATTCGAGGGATGTGTATCAACAAAAGACGGTAAAAAAGGTTTACGCAGGGTCTTAATCTAAAAAGAATCCTTGGAGCGGGTCCCTGCTGCACGTCTGCGCCTCTGTCTCCATTGTGCCGTATCCTGGACAGGTGTAGCACGATGATCATCTGTAAAAGAGAGGAACTTAGGTGAAAAAGTTGTCGTGCAAAAAGGTAGTTTTTAAAGAAACCATGTATAATTAAAAATGAGTAGAAATTGCCACTTGTCTGCGCGCGTTGAGCCCCCTTGTGTTTGTAATAGGGGTGTGACCATCAATCCGGTACAAATTACATATAGCAGCGCCGGACTCGTCTAACCGCGTCTGTGGTCTTGACGACCTATCAAATGCTTTAGTTGATGAGGCCGTTTTTAGTGTGCGGCTGCCAAGGCAGTCGCATTCTCTTCGGCGCGCAAAGATCGCTTAATATTTCCACTCATTGTAATGATGCCACGTGGACCGGGCATCTTGAGCGTGAGGGGAGCGTAATGCGGTATTGCATTAAAGCGAGCAAAAGCTTCGCGTCCAAGTAGTGCTTGATAACCGCTTTGAAACGGAGCAATGTGGAAGGTTAAATTTTCGCTACGGAAGTTATAGGGGAAGCCGAATATAACTTCTAGTAGCAGGGAGCCCGTGCAATGAGCCCCTGGGCCTGGCGTTACTCCTTTAACGGTAGTATTGCTGAGGCAAATTTTCGTTGGGTCTATCCCTATTTTGCGGATTGTGTCCTGATATATCAGGTTTAGACTGCTGCCACCGTCCATCAGGACTCGTGTGAAGTGTTATCCGTCAATTATTGGGTCTAATACCAAGGCAGCCCATCCTGCGCGTCGGATACTTGCTGAGTAATCCTGATGGTCAAAAGTGATCGGCTGAACCGACCAGTGGCAGGGCTCCGCGGTCATAGGCCCTTGGGCATATTTATCTGGGAGTGCCGCTTTGTTTCTCCCCTTGATCACGTGTAACACGTTTACTGTTTTGACTTCTGGTGGAAACTTCTTTTGTTCCCCAGTGTCTTGCTTGGGAGGTTCATCCTCATCTTCGCTTGGTGTATCCTCCCCTTTGTGTACGGCGTTGAGCTTGCCGGACTGCTTGAAGACCCAACATTCTCTGTGGGTATGATTAGCGGGTTTACCAGGGGTGTTATGGATCTGACATACTTGGTCCAGAATTTTGTTTAGGCTGCACAGTTCGTCTCTAGCGCCTTTAAGGGGTGGCTTTTGCTGACTTGGCCGAGAGCTTTTGAATCCGGCGTTTACTGCCGTGCTCTTCGTGCTATCTTCTTTATTCCGGCGTTTGTTATTGTTGTTGCACCGTGATTTCCCGTTTCCATCTCTAGCTTCGAATGTACTAGGGTCACTGGTGCTGCATCTGGCTAGCCAGCTATCCTCACCCGCGCAAAAGCAGGTCATGAGGCTTGTTAATGCTGCCATTGTTCTCGGCTTTTCTTGGCCGAGGTGTCTGGCAAGCCATTCATCACGGACGCTATGCTTAAAAGCTGCCAAGGCTTCGGCGTCCGAACAGTCGACTATTTGGTTCTTTTTAGTAAGAAACCTATTCCAGAGCTTTCGGGCTGACTCTCCGGGTTGTTGAGTTATATGACTCAAATCATCCGTGTCCGGTGGTCGGACATAAGCCCCTTGAAAATTTGCCCGGAAAGCGTCTTCGAGCTCTTCCCAGCTTCCGATGGAGTTTTCGAGGAGGCTTTTAAGCCAGTGCCGAGCTGGCCCTTTGAGTTTGACGGGTAAATATTTAATGGCGTGGAGATCATCTCCTCAAGCCATATGGATGTGGAGGATATAGTCCTCAATCCAGACCCCAGGGTCTGTTGTTCCGTTGTATACCTCTATGTTTACGAGTTTGAATCCCTATGGAAATTCATGGTCCAGCACCTTATCGGTGAAACATAGGGGGTGTGCGGCGCCCCTGTATCTGGGCGTGCCGCGTTGTTCGGATGTTTGTTGTGTTGCATCGTATGCTGGAGAGCGCTTGCGTGATCCATAGATGGACCTGGTTGCGTCGTCCTTTTGATGTGAGCCCTCGTGTGGATCGCGTATTGGCTTATATGTGGCATTGTTTGCCGCTCTATGTTGGCCGTGAGGTCGTCTATCCGGCCAGGTGGCCGTTTTGATTTTTGGTTGCGGGGGATCTAAGGCCTCCTCATCGAATTCGGGTAGTAACTTCCGCTTCGGGTAATTCTTGGTGGGGCGATTGCCGCCGTACTTTGCTGCTGCGTTGAGTATTTTGCTCCATCTGATTCCGAGTGTGTCTTGTGCAGCCTTGAGTCTTTGCTTCTGCTTTTTTAGACTCCTCGCGGTGGCAATAAGCCTTTGACGGGCATTCTGTTGCTCCGGGTGTCTGTCCGGTGTGAGGTCGTCCGGACTATTATCTTTGACAGAGTCAGGTTGTTCGGTTTGATTCTCCGTATTGCCGTGATCCGGCGATGGTTCGCCCTGCTCTACCGCTGGGTCTATATGATCGTTGTTTCTGTCGAGGCGGGATTTGGGGCGGCGCTTACGCCGCCGCTTTGACTGCCTCTCGAGGGGACAAGCCTTCGTTGCGTCCTTCCGTTCCTCATCGTCGTTTTCCTTTGGTGTGTCCATCATGTATACGTCATGTGATGAGGTGGACGTCCAGTGCCCTGTAGGCAGTGGTTCCTCTTCGTCTCCCGCATCGTCGTCCATACCGTCGATGTCTTCGGAGTCGAAGTTGAGCATGTCGACTAAGTTATCGACAGTGGCTACTAAGTGGGTGGTGGGTGGGTCGCGAATTTCTTTGTCGTCCGCATCCCAGTCCTGCCGGACATAGTTCGGTCAGGATCCTCCTGACAAGGAGAGAGACCTTAACGAGTTTAGTATGTCGTGAAAGGGCGAGTGCTGAAAAATATCCGCAGAGGTAAACTCCATGATCGGCACCCAATCAGATTCGATAGGAATGGGCGGAGGCGGTTTGGAGTTCGTGGCCGGACAAGGATCTGGCAGTTTATCAACACGGCTCTCGTGCAAGGTGAGGTCGATATTCGGCTCGATCGCTGCTGAGGGTAGGGCCTCCGTGGCGGGGTCCATCCACCCGTCCTCGGAGCGGCTGCCGGTGTGTTTTCCTGAACACTGTCCGATGGTAGAGCTAAATCGTACTCATCGTGCCCGCGTGACGCACAAGGCAGAGGCTTGAATCCGTCGAAGATCAAGTCTCCGCAGACATCGGCCGTGTAGTTTAAGCTTCCAAACCTGACCCGATGGCCAGGGGCGTAACTTTCGATCTGCTCTAGATGGCCAAGCGAATTGGCCCGCAGTGCAAAGCCGTCGAACACGAAGATCTGTCCGGGGAGAAAAGTCTCACCCTGGACTGCATTGCTATCGATGATAGTAGGAGCCATCAAGCCTAACGGCGACGACACAGAGGAACTCTCAATGAAAGCACCAATGTCGGTGTCAAAACCGGCGGATCTCGGGTAGGGGGTCCCGAACTGTGCGTCTAGGTCGGATGGTAACAGGAGGCAGGGGACACAATGTTTTACCCAGGTTCGGTCCCTCTTGATGGAGGTAAAACCCTACGTCCTGCTTGATTAATATTGATGATATGGGTAGTACAAGAGTAGATCTACCACGAGATCAGAGAGGCTAAACCCTAGAAGCTAGCCTATGGTATGATTGTATGTTGTAGTTGTTGTGTCCTACGGACTGAAACCCTCCGGTTTATATAGACACCGGAGAGGGTTAGGGTTACACAAGGTCGGTTACAAAGGAGGAGATTTCCATATCCGTACTGCCTAGCTTGCCTTCCACGCCAAGTAGAGTCCCATCCGGACACGAGACGAAGTCTTCAATCTTGTATCTTCATAGTCTAATAGTCCGGCCAAAGATATAGTCCGGCTGTCCGGAGACCCCCTAATCCAGGACTCCCACAGGAGGGGCTTGCCTGGTTGCTCTGGCAAGAGAGAGGGGTCGTCAACACCGTAGTCGATCGGGGCACCAGCAGCGGCGTCAGTCTCGTAGTCTACCGGAGAGAAGAGGGGGAAGAAACAATGAATACAATGCAAACAGATGCACAACGATGCATGACATGACAAGAAGCGGTACTAGGGGTGCCCTAACGCGGTATGAGGTGATACCGGTGAAGGGGGGAACATCCGGGAAAATATCCCCGGTGTTTTGCGTTTTCGGATAGATGAATCGGATGGGGGAAGTTGCGTGTTCGCTATGCTAGGGATGTGTGGCGGACGAACGGGCTGCGTATTCGGATTCGTCTCGTCGTTCTGAGCAACTTTCATGTAAAACTTTTTCATTTGATTTACGGATTATTTTATATGAATTTCTAAAGCTTTAATAATATTCTAGAATTTTTAAAATTGTTTTAAATTTGAAAGTTAATTTCTAAAGTGCAGTCAACCCAGTCAACTTTTGACTAGTCAAAAGGGATAGCATGGCCCACATGTCATAGTCATAGGTGTAGATTACTTAGGCTAAATTAATTTAAACTAGGGGGCACATGTCATTTACTCTACAGACTAAACTAGTAGTACTAAATTAGTGCTACTAAACTAGTCCTAATTGGTCCTAATTAGACCTAGTCTAATTAAACAAGGCCGGCCACTTGCAGTGACCTAACCACGGCTGTGCTCAAGGAGCACGAGCTCCATGGCCAGCTAGGAGCTGTAGGCGGCCGCAACGCAGCACAAGAGCAACAGCCCTTAGAAGCATAGAGCAGCGGCAGCACGGCGGTCGTGGCAGCAAGCAGAGCAATAGCAAGGACTAGAGCATCAGCAGCAGGGAAGCACACAGCAGTAGCTAAGAGCGCAAGCAGCAGCTAAAACAACAACAGCTGGTGGCCAAGCAGCGGCAAGAGCAATCGCAGCAACACGCAGAGAGCAGCGGCTGCGGGCGCGCACGTTGGGGCTCGGCCGGCGCGAGCTGGGGCGAGGTGGGAGCAGCCGCCGCCGCGGTGGGCGGAGGCGGACGAGGTCGGGGCGGTAGCGGGGCGCGGTCGGCGAGACTACATGCGACGATGGTCGGCGCGCATAAGCTTGGGCTCGAGCACAAAACGATGCAGAGGTGCGGGCGGGGCTCACAGTGAGGTCAACGTGAGCTCGGGGAAGCATATGCGGGCCGAAGTAGTGCAGAACGATGGTGGCGTGCGCCGGAGCCCGAGGTGGACGACGTAGTCGATCTGGTCGACGTAGAACTCCCTAGCTCCGACTGCTTGGTGCAGAAGATGAGGTCGTAGCAGACGCGGCAGGTGGACAACCCGGGGACGCAGGGGGACGCCGGTGGCCATGGTGGAACCGACGGTGCGACGGCGACGGAGGCCCT
>NC_041380.1:299760622-299789341 GCF_002162155.2 Triticum dicoccoides
CGCCCGAGGGGTCGCGGTGGCAACCTTATCCTCCCGCAGTGCTGTAGTGCGCGGTGTCGAGCGCTTGCGGCCATGGTGCCTCGGCCTCCTCCTGTAACGAGAGGAGGACCAAAAGGCTGGGGTGCATGGGTTGGGCTGCACTGTAGTTTAATTAGGCCTAGTAGCACAGTAGGCATTAGTTTTGTTTTCTTTTACTTTTTATTGCTCCTGTTTTGCAGTTCATTTCTGTACCAAATGAATTTTGTTGAACGTGATACCTGCCACAAAAATGTTTGGCAATGTTATGGACTACCCCAAATTGTTTGGGGGCTATTAGAATTTGTTTGCGTTTTGTTTTAAACGAAAATGACTTAAAGGGGGCTGTGTTGGTACTGTTTCTTATCCAGAGGCATTTTTTATATTTGAAAAATGTTAACTCCTACATTATAATTAGCTAGTGAATATTTTCAACTCAGCAAACATTTTTGTTTTCCACTTGAAGAAATAATAATTTGACTTTATTTTAAAGTTGAATTTGAATTCGGTTTGGATCAAAGTGAGATTTTAGATAATTAATTGTGATGGCGTGGCACCATTAGTGTGTGGTTACTGTAGCTTAACTATTGGGGTGTTACAAATCTCCTCCACTAAAAGAAATCTCGTCCCGAGATTTAAGAGGCAGAGTAAAGGGGGAGGGTTCTGGTTACGAAATTCTAGCGAGTGTTCTCGGTCTTAGTTGCCCTTCTCGAAGAGGTCGATCTATTACGTTGATGCTTTTATTTCTCTGCTTCAGGTCATCATGATGAAGTCGGCATCCTTTCTTCAGGATCTGCATCGTACTTACGACAAAGTTAAGTGGAAAAACTCAGGAAGGACGGAGAACACATGTTAGGTACCTAGGGCTATCTCAGTGTATGAGGTATAGAGGCATCTCTCGAGTTGACATTCAAGAAAGTCATCAAGAGTAAAGTAAGAAGGTGTAATAGGAAGTTTCAAGCAGATAGGCAATCGTTCATTGCCTGAAACGGAACGGGAGAGCGGTTCAGACCAATGGGAATAAGTGTTGTGTCTGATACCAGATTAGATCATCTCTTGGAAGGTGACCCGTGAATTACATACGGTTTCAAACGGGAGGAGTCAATTTGGCAACAGGGGTGTACATGAGAGTTAGGTTTCGATCCTCTGGAACTGTGGGTTATGGGCCCACCATGCGGTAGAAGTAGAAAGGGCGGTGATATTTTGCACGGCCATGATAACAAGGCATGTCAGAGGATAGTCTATCAATTATGTCGGCAACGTCGGTACCAAGGGTGAGGGACAAAGAGAACCATCTTCCTGCTCGTTGAACGAGGCGAACCAATAGGTAAAGTTCTCGTCCATCGGTGGTTACCGGAATGTTATCAACAATATTAACAGGGTCTTACTAACAGAGTGGTTCAACGAGGTGCTTACCTAAGCAGGAGAATATTACTACTTAGATCATATTGATCACCAGTAAGGTTAAACAAAACAATGGAAAGGAAAAGGTGATCATCAGATTAAACAGATAATGGAAAGGAAAATGTGTTTAAACAAATGTTTCAGGGATATATCCTTCCCAATGACAAGCAGAGCATGATATCCATGACAGGATAGAAAGTAGAAAACCATTTAGGTAAGGGGAGAGGAATTTCATGACATAACCCAAACGACGGTGTTTGGATAATGGACAAAGAAGATTTAGCATTGTTCTTCAAATGCTCTTACTGAAAATCGGAGTACCACCGACATGCTTCGAGGTCGCATTGACAAGGTCTTCAAGCAAAGGTCAGACCTGGATACACAAAGGATCCATCGGGAAAAACTTATTAAACAAGTCATTCAATTTCCTCATGGAAGAATGATTAACCTTGCTAAAAAGGAAACTATAACACTAGGTCCTCCGGCCAGGTGTGCTAGGCATGACATCACCTTACCGGGTCACATGAAGACCAATGTTATAACTCTTGGAAATATGTCCCAACCATCATATCTGACCGAGATTCAGATCCGATTGGTGTCAAATTACCTCAGACTCAGGATGCCTGAGAAGAAAAGGTACAACACAAATTGACGAGATGACATTATAAGATTCTCGGGAAATGAACTAAGGAAGCAAGTTTCGAATCAAGAGTTCATCATTAAACCAAGGAGAGGACGAGGAGGTGACTGAGGGACTCAGGGACAATTCATCCAGATTTCTGACAAGATGGATTTCCACAATTATGTGAACAAGGAGATAACTTTTGTCAGATCAATGATACAATGATGTATGCTTGAGGAAAACATACACAATTAAACATTCATTGAAAGGTGCACCCGAAATATGGGCTTAGGTAGCATGATCAATGTTAGAGTGGTGATTTGATAACCAATGGTCTAAGAATGAAATATCGACCATTAACTTGAAAGCAATAGGGTTGCTAGAAGTTTTGAAGTAGCACATCATAGTTCAATTTGTTGGAAATATGCCCTAGAGGCAATAATAAAATCATTATTATTATATTTCCTTATTCATGATAATTGTCTTTATTCATGCTATAATTGTGTTATCCGAAAATCATAATACATGTGTGAATAATAGACACCAACATGTCCCTAGTAAGCCTCTAGGTGACTAGCTCGTTGATCAACAGATAGTCATGGTTTCCTGACTATGGACATTGGATGTCATTGATAACGAGATCACATCATTAGGAGAATGATGTGATGGACAAGACCCAATCCTAAACATAGCACAAGATCGTATAGTTCGTTTGCTAGAGTTTTCCAATGTCAAGTATCTTTCCCTTAGAACATGAGATCGTGTAACTCCCGGATACCGTAGGAGTGCTTTGGGTGTATCAAACGTCACAACGTAACTGGGTGACTATAAAGGTATACTACGGGTATCTCCGAAAGTGTCTGTTGGGTTGACACGGATCAAGACTGGGATTTGTCACTTCGTATGACGGAGAGGTATCACTGGGCCCACTCGGTAATGCATCATCATAATGAGCTCAAAGTGACCAAGTGTCTGGTCACGGGATCATGCATTACGGTACGAGTAAAGTGACTTGCCGGTAACGAGGTTGAACGAGGTATTAGGATACCGACGATCGAACCTCGGGCAAGTAACATACCGATTGACAAAGGAAACTGTATACGGGGTTGCTTGAATCCTCGACATCGTGGTTCATCCGATGAGATCATCGAGGAGCATGTGGGAGCCAACATGGGTATCCAGATCCCGCTGTTGGTTATTGACCGGAGAGTCGTCTCGGTCATGTCTACATGTCTCCCGAACCCGTAGGGTCTACACACTTAAGTTTCAGTGACGCTAGGGTTGTAGGTATATGTATATGTAGTAACCCGAATGTTGTTCGGAGTCCCGGATGAGATCCCGGACGTCACGAGGAGTTCCGGAATGGTCCGGAGGTAAAGAATTATATATAGGAAGTGCTATTTCGGGCATCGGGACAAGTTTCGGGGTCACCGGTATTGTACCGGGACCACCGAAAGGGTCCTGGGGGTCCACCGGGTGGGGCCACCTGCCCCGGGGGGCCACATGGGCTGTAGGGGGTGTGCCTTGGCCTATATGGGCCAAGGGCACCAGCCCCAAGAGGCCCATGCGCCTAGGGTTTCAAGAAGGGAAGAGTCCCAAAGGGGGAAGGCACCTCCTAGGTGCCTTGGGGAGGAGGGATTCCTCCCCTTGGCCGCACCCCCCTAGGAGATTGGATCTCCTAGGGCCGGCGCCCCCCCCCCCCTTGGCCCTCCTATATATAGTGGGGAGATGGAGGACTTCTCACCCCACGCCTTTGGTGCCTCCCTCTCCCTCTCCAACACATCCTCCTCCTCCATAGTGCTTGGCGAAGCCCTGCCGGAGTACTGCAGCTCCACCACCACCATGCCGTCGTGCTGCTGCTGGAGCCATCTTCCTCAACCTCTCCTTCCTCCTTGCTGGATCAAGAAGAAGGAGACGTCACGCTGACCGTACGTGTGTTGAACGCGGAGGTGCCGTCCGTTCAGCGCTGGGATCTCCGGTGATTTGGATCACGTCGAGTACGCCTTCCTCATCCCCGTTCTTTGAACGCTTCCGCGCGTGATCTACAAAGGTATGTAGATGCAATCCGATCACTCGTTGCTGGATGAACTCATAGATGGATCTTGGTGAAACAGTAGGAAAAATTTTGTTTTCTGCAACGTTCCCCAATAGTGGCATCATGAGCTAGGTCTATGCGTAGTTCTTTTTGCACGAGTAGAACACAATTTGTTGTGGGCGTAGATGTTGTCAACTTTCTTGCCGCTACTAGTCTTATCTTTCTTCAACGGTATTGTGGGATGAAGCGGCCCGGACCAACCTTACACGTACGCTTACGTGAGACCGGTTCCACCGACTAACATGCACAAGTTGCATGAGGTGGCTGGCGGGTGTCTGTCTCTTCCACTTTAGTGGGAGCGGATTCGATGAAAAGGGTCCTTATGAAGGGTAAATAGAAGTTGACAAATCACGTTGTGGCTTTCACGTAGGTAAGAAAACGTTCTTGCTAGAACCCTACTTCAGCCACGTAAAACTTGCAACAACAATTAGAGGACGTCTAACTTGTTTTTGCAGCAAGTGCTTTGTGATATGATATGGCCAAAGTTGTGATGAATGATGAATGATCTATATGTGATGTATGAGATGTTCATGCTATTGTAATAGGAATCACGACTTGCATGTCGATGAGTATGACAACCGGCAGGAGCCATAGGAGTTGTCTTTATTTTTTGTATGACCTACGTGTCATTGAGAAACGCCATGTAAATTACTTTACTTTATTGCTAAACGCGTTAGCCATAGTAGTAGAAGTAATAGTTGGCGAGCAACTTCATGGAGACACGATGATGGAGATCATGGTGTCATGCCGGTGACAAGATGATCATGGAGCCCCAAGATGGAGATCAAAGGAGCTATGTGATATTGGCCATATCATGTCACTATTATTATTTGATTGCATGTGATGTTTATCATGTTTTTGCATCTTGTTTGCTTAGAACAACGGTAGTAAATAAGATGATCCCTCATAATAATTTCAAGAAAGTGTTCCTCCTAACTGTGCACCATTGCGACAGTTCGTTGTTTCGAAGCACCACGTGATGATCGGGTGTGATAGATTCCAACGTTCACATACAACGGGTGTAAGACAGATTTACACATGCAAACACTTAGGTTGACTTGACGAGCCTAGCATGTACAGACATGGCCTCGGAACACAGAAGACCGAAAGGTCGAGCATGAGTCGTATAGAAGATACGATCAACATGAAGATGTTCACCGATGTTGACTAGTCCGTCTCACGTGATGATCGAACACGGCCTAGTTAACTCGGATCATGTTATACTTAGATTACAGGAGGGATGTCTATCTAAGTGGGAGTTCATTGAATAATTTGATTAGATGAACTTAATTATCATGAACTTAGTCTAAAATTTTACAATATGTCTTGTAGATCAAATGGTCAACGTAGTCCTCAACTTGAACGCATTCCTAGAGAAAACCAAGCTGAAAGACGATGGCAGCAACTACACGGACTGGGTCCGGAACCTGAGGATCATCCTCATAGCTACCAAGAAAGATTATGTCCTACAAGCACCGCTAGGTGATGCACCTGTTCTCCCTGCAGAACAAGACATAATGAACGCTTGGCAGGCATGTACTGATGACTACTCCCTCGTTCAGTGCGGCATGCTTTACAGCTTAGAGCCGGGGCTCCAAAAGCATTTTGAGAGACACGGAGCATATGAGATGTTTGAAGAGCTGAAAATGGTTTTCCAAGCTCATGCCCGGGTCGAGAGATATGAAGTCTCCAACAAGTTCTTCAGCTGTAAGATGGAGGAAAACAGTTCTGTCAGTGAGCACATACTCACTATGTCTGGGTTGCATAACCGCTTGACTCAGCTGGGAGTTAATCTCCCGGATGACGCGGTCATTGACAGAATCCTTCAGTCGCTTCCACCGAGCTACAAGAGCTTTGTGACGAACTTCAATATGCAGGGGATGGAAAAGACCATTCCTTAAGTATTTGCAATGCTGAAATCAGCAGAGGTAGAAGTCAAAAAGGAACATCAAGTGTTGATGGTGAATAAAACCACTATGTTCAAGAAGGGCAAGGGAAAGAAAGCTTTCAAGAAGGACGGCAAGGGAGTTGCCGCGCCCGGCAAGCAAGCTGCCAGGAAGAAGCCAAAGAATGGACCCAAGCCCGAGACTGAGTGCTTTTATTGCAAGGAAAGTGGTCACTGGAAGTGGAACTGCCCCAAATACTTAGCGGACAAGAAGGCCGGCAAAACGAAAGGTATATGTGATATACATGTAATTGATGTGTACCTTACCAGTACTCGTAGTAGCTCCTGGGTATTTGATACCGGTGCAGTTGCTCACATTTGTAACTCAAAGCAGGAGCTGCGGAATAAGCGGAGACTGGCGAAGGACGAGGTGACGATGCGCGTCGGGAATGGCTCCAAGGTCGATGTGATCGCCGTCGGCACGCTACCTCTACATTTACCTACGGGATTAGTTTTAAACCTCAATAATTGTTATTTAGTGCCAAGTTTGAGCATGAACATTGTATCAGGATCTCGTTTAATACGAGATGGCTACTCATTTAAATCCGAGAATAATGGTTGTTCTATTTATATGAGAGATATGTTTTATGGTCATGCTCCGATGGTGAATTGGTTTATTCTTAATGAATCTCGAGCGTAATGCTACACATGTTCATAGTGTGAGTACCAAAAGATGTAAGATTGATAATGATAGTCCCACATACTTGTGGCACTGCCGCCTTGGTCACATAGGTGTCAAACGCATGAAGAAGCTCCATGCCGATGGACTTTTAGAGTCTCTTGATTATGAATCATTTGACACGTGCGAACCATGCCTCATGGGTAAAATGACCAAGACTTCGTTCTCAGGAACAATGGAGCGAGCAACCAACTTATTGGAAATCATACATACTGATGTGTGCGGTCCAATGAGTGTTGAGGCTCGCGGTGGCTATCGTTATGTTCTCACCCTCACTGATGACTTGAGTAGATATGGGTATATCTACTTAATGAAACACAAGTCTGAAACTTTGAAAAGTTCAAGGAATTTCAGAGTGAGGTTGAAAATCAACGTGACAGGAAAATCAAGTTCCTGCGATCAGATCGTGGAGGAGAATACTTGAGTCACGAGTTTAGCACACACTTAAGAAAATGTGGAATAGTTTCACAACTCACGCCGCCTGGAACACCTCAGCGTAATGGTGTGTCCGAATGTCGTAATCGCACTCTATTGGATATGGTGCGATCTATGATGTCTCTTGTCGATTTACCACTATCTTTTTGGGGCTATGCTTTAGAGACTTCCGCATTCACTTTAAATAGGGCTCAGTCGAAATCCGTTGAGACGACACCGTTTGAATTATGGTTTGGAAAGAAACCTAAGTTGTTGTTTCTAAAATTTTGGGGATGCGATGCTTATGTCAAGAAACTTCAACCTGAAAAGCTCGAACCCAAGTCGGAAAAATGCGTCTTCATAGGATACCCTAAAGAAACTATTGGGTATACCTTCTACCTCAGATCCGAAGGCAAGATCTTTGTTGCCAAGGATGGATCCTTTCTAGAGAAGGAGTTTCTCTCGAAAGAAGTAAGTGGGAGGAAAGTAGAACTTGTTGAAGTATTACCTCTTGAACCGGAAAAGGGCGCAACTCAAGAAAATGTTCCTGAGGTGCCTGCACCGATTAGAGAGGAAGTTAATGATGATGATCAAGATACTTCTGATCAAGCTCCTACTGAAATTCGTAGGTCCACAAGGACACGTTCCGCACCAGAGTGGTACGGCAACCCTGTCTTGGAAATCATGTTGTTACACAATGGTGAACCTTCGAACTATGAAGAAGCGATGGCGGGCCCGGATTCCGACAAATGGCTAGAAGCCATGAAATCCGAGATAGGATCCATGTATGAAAACGAAGTATGGACTTTGACTGACTTGCCCGTTGAGCGGCGAGCCATAGAAAATAAATGGATCTTTAAGAAGAAGACAGACGTGGATGGTAATGTGACCATCTATAAAGCTCGGCTTGTCGCTAAGGGTTATCGACAAGTTCAAGGGGTTGACTACGATGAGACTTTCTCACCAGTAGCGAAGCTAAAGTCCGTCTGAATCATGTTAGCAATTGCCGCATTCTATGATTATGAAATATGGCAAATGGACGTCAAAACGGCATTCCTTAATGGTTTTCTTAAGGAAGAATTGTATATGATGCAGCCAAAAGGTTTTGTCGATCCTAAGAATGCTGACAAGGTGTGCAAGCTCCAACGCTCGATTTATGGGCTGGTGCAAGCATCTCGGAGTTGGAACATTCGCTTTGATGAGATGATCAAAGCGTTTGGGTTTACGCAGACTTATGGAGAAGCCTGCGTTTACAAGAAAGTGAGTGGGAGCTCTGTAGCATTTCTCATATTATATGTAGATGACATACTTTTGATGGGAAATGATATAGAACTCTTGGACAGCATTAAGGCCTACTTGAACAAGAGTTTTTCAATGAAGGACCTTGGAGAAGCTGCTTATATATTAGGCATCAAGATCTATAGAGATAGATCGAGACGCCTCATAGGTCTTTCACAAAGCACATACCTTGATAAGATATTGAAGAAGTTCAATATGGATCAGTCTAAGAAGGGGTTCTTGCCTGTGTTGCAAGGTGTGAAATTGAGCTTAGCTCAATGTCCGACCACGGCAGAAGATATAGAAGAGATGAGTGTCATCCCCTATGCCTCAGCCATAGGTTCTATTATGTATGCCATGCTGTGTACCAGACCTGATGTAAACCTTGCCGTAAGTTTGGTAGGTAGGTACCAAAGTAATCCCGGTAAGGAACACTGGACAGCGGTCAAGAATATCCTGAAGTACCTGAAAAGGACTAAGGAAATGTTTCTCGTTTATGGAGGTGACGAAGAGCTCGTCGTAAAGGGTTACGTCGACGCTAGCTTCGACACAGATCTGGATGACTCTAAGTCACAAACCGGATACGTGTATATTTTGAATGGTGGGGCAGTAAGCTGGTGCAGTTGCAAGCAGAGCGCCGTGGCGGGATCTACATGTGAAGCGGAGTACATGGCAGCCTCGGAGGCAGCACATGAAGCAATTTGGGTGAAGGAGTTCATCACCGACCTAGGAGTCATACCCAATGCGTCGGGGCCAATCAAACTCTTCTGTGACAACACTGGAGCTATTGCACTTGCCAAGGAGCCCAGGTTTCACAAGAAGACAAAGCACATCAAGCGTCTCTTCAACTCCATTCGTGAAGATGTTCAAGATGGAGACATAGAAATTTGTAAAGTCCATACAGATCTGAATATAGCAGATCTGTTGACTAAACCTCTCCCTAGAGCAAAACATGATCAACACCAGAATTCCATGGGTGTTCGATTCATCACAATGTAACTAGATTATTAACTCTAGTGCAAGTGGGAGACTGTTGGAAATATGCCCTAGAGGCAATAATAAAAGCATTATTATTATATTTCCTTGTTCATGATAATTGTCTTTATTCATGCTATAATTGTGTTATCCGGAAATCGTAATACATGTGTGAATAATAGACACCAACATGTCCCTAGTAAGCCTCTAGGTGACTAGCTCGTTGATCAACAGATAATCATGGTTTCCTGACTATGGACATTGGATGTCATTGATAATGAGATCACATCATTAGGAGAATGATGTGATGGACAAGACCCAATCCTAAACATAGCACAAGATCGTATAGTTCGTTTGCTAGAGTTTTCCAATGTCAAGTATCTTTTCCTTAGACCATGAGATCGTGTAACTCCCGGATACCGTAGGAGTGCTTTGGGTGTACCAAACGTCACAACGTAACTGGGTGACTATAAAGGTATACTACGGGTATCTCCGAAAGTGTCTGTTGGGTTGGCACGGATCAAGACTGGGATTTGTCACTCCCGTATGACGGAGAGGTATCACTGGGCCCACTCGGTAATGCATCATCATAATGAGCTCAAAGTGACCAAGTGTCTGGTCACGGGATCATGCATTACGGTACGAGTAAAGTGATTTGCCGGTAACGAGATTGAACGCGGTATTGGGATACCGACGATCGAATCTCGGGCAAGTAACATACTGATTAACAAAGGGAACTGTATACGGGGTTGCTTGAATCCTCGACATCATGGTTCATCCGATGAGATCATCGAGGAGCATGTGGGAGCCAACATGGGTATCCAGATCCTGCTGTTGGTTATTGATCGGAGAGTCGTCTCGGTCATGTCTACATGTCTCCCGAACCCGTAGGGTCTACACACTTAAGGTTCGGTGACGCTAGGGTTGTAGGGATATGTATATGCAGTAACCCGAATGTTTTTCGGAGTCCCGGATGAGATCCCGGACGTCACGAGGAGTTCCGGAATGGTCCGGAGGTAAAGAATTATATATAGGAAGTGCTATTTCGGCATCGGGACAAGTTTCGGGGTCACCGGTATTGTACCGGGACCACCGGAAGGGTCCCGGGGGTCCACGGGGTGGGGCCACCTGCCCCGGGGGGCCACATGGGCTGTAGGGGGTGCGCCTTGGCCTATATGGGCCAAGGGCACCAGCCCCAAGAGGCCCATGCGCCTAGGGTTTCAAGAAGGGAAGAGTCCCAAAGGGGGAAGGCACCTCCTAGGTGCCTTGGGGAGGAGGGATTCCTCCCCTTGGCCGCACCCCCCTAGGAGATTGGATCTCCTAGGGCCGGCTCCCCCCCCCCTTGGCCCTCCTATATATAGTGAGGAGATGGAGGACTTCTCACCCCACGCCTTTGGTGCCTCCCTTTCCCTCTCCAACACATCCTCCTCCTCCATAATGCTTGGCGAAGCCCTGCCGGAGTACTACAGCTCCACCACCACCACGCCGTCGTGCTGCTGCTGGAGCCATCTTCCTCAACCTCTCCTTCCTCCTTGCTGGATCAAGAAGAAGGAGACGTCACGCTGACCGTACGTGTGTTGAAGGCGGAGGTGCCGTCCGTTCGGCGCTGGGATCTCCGGTGATTTGGATCACGTCGAATACGCCTTCCTCATCCCCGTTCTTTGAACGCTTCCGCGCGTGATCTACAAAGGTATGTAGATGCAATCCGATCACTCGTTGCTAGATGAACTCATAGATGGATCTTGGTGAAACCGTAGGAAAATTTTTGTTTTCTGCAACGTTCCCCAACACAATTGTCGGTTTTCCGGTTAGAAACAACACGGGGACCAAGGAGTGAACGGATATGGCAAGGAATATCACCTGTATCAAGAATTCTTAAGAGGTGGTGAAATTCTCATGACATTCTTGTCATAAAAGATGGTAATACTCCAAGGTAAAGAACAAATGCTGGATAGCAAGGATCTCAAGGTATAACACGAAACACGAACAAGTTTGTGTTTAACGGAAGGTAATAAAGTGGTCAATGATAACACAAATCATCGAGGGTCGGGATGGTACTTCTCATCATGAGTTCAATTGATATCCTAGAAGGAGTCAAAATATTGATGATGATCATGACACATTTGTCAAGAGATTTCATGAAGATGTAATCGATCAGCGATGGCATCAAGTCAAAGGAATGATGAAGCGCAAGTTTATTGGAACCACGGGTACGACACAAACTCAGAATCAAGCTTGTTGTTCAAGGCGAAATGATATGACGAGGAAAGTCGACGTAAGCTTAGCTTATTGCCGAAAGATATGCTCTGGTAATAAGGTACGGGTGGCAGAGTTAAAATTTAGCACGGCAATGATATAGCCAATCAGGCTAGGAATGACTTGAAGGGTTATTAAACTCATAAGAAACGAAGATTACTTAGAGTTATTGAATCGGAGTGCGGAATCGATTCACTTATCGGTGTTCTCGAGTGACTATTAACACATAACCCTGGGGGCCATTGGATTCGGCGAGAATAATAGTTGATGAAGAACTCATAAGTTATGTAGTTCCGTGATATTCTCGAGATACCAGAGGGTATACTCGAAGGTAGGATAGAATAGAGGTTGGATAGGTATATTGATCTGCAGAAGACAAGTACTCCAATTTGTCCGAGAAATGGTATTAAGGAGAAAATATGGTCGGAACCACGGTTGCAAAGGACCAAGCATAGATACAAGATGAACTTATAATAGGGGGATTATTATTATTACAAGAAACTTCCATGATAAGTTCCACATCCGGTCCATGGGCGTGAACACAAAGTTCAAGGTCGACTCCCACTTCTGCAATGCATAACCTTTCATCCACTTCTCGTTTATGAAGAAGTTGTAGTGTTGAAATTTTTTCTGGCGAACCACCAGAAGAATATGACTCGTGAAAACCTTCGGGTTCACACGGATAAGAAAAGGCATAGGTTCAACCCGTCAGGGTATCGTGGAAACATATACCACAAGCTTCAATAGTAAATTATACAAGCTCAAAAGTAGAGCATGATTGACAAAAGTAGAGGATACAATTTACCAAAGGCATTATGTATCCGAGGAAAGGCTCACAAGCTTATTGAATATGAAGGACGTTGTCGGACAAATTTCCGACAAAGGGTCTGATGGTCCACAAAGGATCTGATGTGAGTATCGGTACTCAAACAGAGGAAGAAAGAATGCAAGGAGATCAGAATATAGAAACAACTGACTAACTCAAAGCTCAAATGCAAAGGAATTATGAATTCCAAGACAAGGGTTCAGAAGCAAACCTCTGATTAGGGAAGGATAAGTAGAATAGCCTTAGGGGTACAATCGATGGAAATTTGATTGGACGAGATCCAGCTCATGTTTAAAATGACGTCTGAGCCGGAAGGATAATTTATAAGGGTCAACTAATGATTGCGTGCATTCACAGACAATAATTCATTAGGCTCAAAATGGCAAGGACAAGGGATGTTAACGAAGGCTACTAGGCATATGGAATTAAACATAATGCAAGCAAGCAAGAATTTCAAGAGCAAAAGTCTGTTGAGGATTTTCGAAAGACCGAATAGCATTCAAAGAATTTGGTGAAACACACGATCAGCTGGGGATGAACGAATCCTTGATAAGTGTGAGGGATTATCCGTAGGGGTATTTCTGTGGCAAAGAGCTGCAAAGTGGTGAGCACAAAGGATTCTTGAATTATCGAAGAAATTTTTAGGGTATCAAGTAATAACAAGGGCAACTAGGAACAAAGGTAAGAACGACAAGTGTAAGCAATTATCCATAAGGATTTATAGATGGACGGGAATAGCAAAAGTGGTGGGCACCAGGTCTCGAGAGAATAACGGAGAGTATCATCGGAATCTTCTGGTGAAGCAAGCCATCATCTGGAATGAAGGGGCTCTCCGGGAGAAAGTATTTACGAGAACCTAGAGTTAGAGTTAGCAAAATCATTTAACCCGAATAGAAGAGAGATCAGAATCCCAGAGTATAGACGAGGAATAAAAGATCCTAATACCACCCAATTGCGACGTGGGCCCATGGGCCGCACAGCCATGTTAGTAAAATAGTTTTCATTGACTAGACTCAACTTCGGCCAAAGAGTGTGGAAGGGGGATTCCTACAGGCAGTTGGCTCTGATACCAACTTGTGACGCCCCCGATTCAATCGTACACTAATCATACACGCAAACGTGTACGATCAAGATCAGGGACTCACGGGAAGATATCACAACACAACTCTACAAATAAAATAAGTCATACAAGCATCATATTACAAGCCAGGGGCCTCGAGGGCTTGAATACAAGAGCTCAAGCATAGACGAGTCAGCGGAAGCAACAATATCTGAGTACAAACATAAGTTAAACAAGTTTGCCTTAAGAAGGCTAGCACAAACTAGGATACAGATCGATTCAGGCGCAGGCCTCCTGCCTAGGATCCTCCTAAACTACTCCTGGTCGTCGGCAGCGGGTTGCACGTAGTAGTAGGCACCTCCAGTGTAGTAGGAGTCATTGTCGACGGTGGCGTCTGGCTCCAGGGCTCCATCGTCTAGTCGCAGCAATCGGGTATAGGAAGGAGGAAAGAGGGAGCAAAGCAACCATGCGTACTCATCCAAAGTACTCGCAAGCAAAGAGCTACACTACAAATGTATGCATTGGTATCAAATGGCAAAAAGGGTAACATATGTGGGCTGAACTGCAGAATGCCGGAATAAGAGAGGGATAGCTATTCCTATTGAAGACTACGCTTCTGGCCACCTCCATCTTGCAGCAGAAGAAGAGAGTAGATGGTAAGTTCACCAAGTATCATCGCATAGCATAATCCTAACCGATGATCCTCCCCTCGTCGCCCTGTGAGAGAGCGGTCACCGGTTGTATCTGGCACTTGGAAGGGTGTGTTTTATTAAGTATCCGGTTCTAGTTGTCATAAGGTCAAGGTACAACTCCAAGTCGTCCTATTATCGAAGATCGTGGCTATTCGAATAGATTAACTTCCCTGCAGGGGTGCACCACATTTTCCAACACGCTCGATCCCCTTTATCTGGACACACTTTCCTGGGTCATGCCCGACCTCGGAAGATCAACACGTCGCAGCCCTACCTAGGCACAACAGAGAGGTCAGCACGCCGGTCTAAATCCTATGGCGCAGGGGTCCGGGCCCATCGCCCATTGCACACCTGCACGTTGCGCACGCGGCCGGAAGCAGAACTAGCCCCCTTAATAGAAGAGCATGCTTACGGTCCAATCCGGCGAGCGCCGCTCAGTCGCTGACGTCACGAAGGCTTCGGCTGGTACCACGACGTCGAATGCTCATAACTGTCCCCGCGTAGATGGTTAGTGTGTACAGGTCAGTGGCCAGACTCAGATCAAATACCAAGAACTCGTTAAACATGTTATTTTAAAGTAACCGCGGACGCCGACCAGGGCCAGGCCCACCTCTCTCCTAGGTGTTCTCAACCTGCCCTGTTGCTCCGCCTCAAAGTAATAGTCGGGGGCTGTCGGGAACTCAGGCCCACCACTACTTGGATGGAGCCACCTGCCCCTTCAGTCCCCATCTCCGAACAATATCATCAGTAATGTAACAGTATAAAGTATATAGCATATGTCCGTGATCACCTTCCGAGTGATCACGGCCCAGTACTATAGCATGGCAGACGGACAAGAGTGTAGGGCCATTGATGGAACACTAGCATCATATACTAAGCATTTAGGATTGCAGGTAAAGGTAACAAGAGTAGTAGCAAGGACAGGCTATGCATCAGGATAGGATAACGGAAAGCAGTAACATGCTACACTACTCTAATGCAAGCAGTAGAGAGAAGAATAGGCGGTATCTGGTGATCAAAGGGGGGGCTTGCCTGGTTGCTCTGGCAAGAGAGAGGGGTCGTCAACACCGTAGTCGATCGGGGCACCAGCAGCGGCGTCAGTCTCGTAGTCTACCGGAGAGAAGAGGGGGAAGAAACAATGAATACAATGCAAACAGATGCACAACGATGCATGACATGACAAGAAGCGGTACTAGGGGTGCCCTAACGCGGTATGGGGTAATACTGGTGAAGGGGGAAAACATCCGGGAAAATATCTCCGGTGTTTCTCGTTTTCGGATAGATGAATCGGAGGAGGAAAGTTGCGTGTTCACTATGCTAGGGATGTGTGGCGGACGAATGGGCTGCGTATTCAGATTCGTCTCGTCGTTCTGAGCAACTTTCATGTATAAAACTTTTTCATTTGATTTACGGATTATTTTATATGAATTTCTAAAGCTTTAATAATATTCTAGAATTTTTTGAATTGTTTTAAATTTGAAAGTAATTTCTAAAGTGCAGTCAACCCAGTCAACTTTTGACTAGTCAAAAGGGATAGCATGGCCCACATGTCATGGTCATAGGTGTAGATTACTTAGGCTAAATTAATTTAAACTAGGGGCCACATGTCATTTACTCTACAAACTAAACTAGTAGTACTAAATTAGTGCTACTAAACTAGTCCTGATTGGTCCTAATTAGACCTAGTCTAATTAAACAAGGCCGGCCACTTGCAGTGGCCTAACCACGGCTGTGCTCAAGGAGCACGAGCTCCATGGCCAGCTAGGAGCTGTAGGCGGCCGCAACGCAGCACAAGAGCAACAGCCGTAGCTTAGAAACATAGAGCAGCGGCAGCACGGCGGTCGTGGCAGCAAGTAGAGCAATAGCAAGGACTAGAGCATCAGCAGCAGGGCAGCACACAGCAGTAGCTAGGAGAACAACAGCAGCTAGTGGCCAAGCAGCGGCAAGAGCAATCGCGACAGCACACAGAGAGCAGCGGCTGCGGGCGCGCACGTTGGGGCTCGGCCGGCGCGAGCTGGGGCACGGTGGGAGCAGCCGCCGCCGCGGTGGGCGAAGGCGGACGAGGTCGGGGCGGTAGCGGGGCGCGGTCGGCGAGACTACATGCGACGATGGTCGGCACGCATAAGCTTGGGCTCGAGCACAAAACGATGCAGAGGTGCGGGCGGGGCTCACAGTGAGGTCAACGTGAGCTCGGGGAAGCATATGCGGGCCGAAGTAGTGCAGATCGATGGTGGCGTGCGCCGGAGCCCGAGGTGGACGACGTAGTCGATCCGGTCGACGTAGAACTCCCTGGCTCCGACTGCTTGGTGCAGAAGATGAGGTCGTAGCAGACGCGGCCCGTGGACAACCCGGGGACGCAGGGGGGCGCCGGTGGCCATGGTGGAACCGACGGTGCGACGGCGACGAAGGCGCTCCGGAAGGTGGGGAGCGATCGATGGATGTGAGGAGAGGGGCGAGCGAGGGAGGAAAATATCTCGAGGGGGTCGCCCGAGGAGTCGCGGTGGCAGCCTTATCCTCCCGCGGTGTTGTAGTGCGCGGTGTCGAGCGCTTGCGGCCATGGTGCCTCGGCCTCCTCCTGTAGCGAGAGGAGGACCAAAAGGCTGGGGTGCGTGGGTTGGGCTGCACTGTAGTTTAATTAGGCCTAGTAGCACAGTAGGCTTTAGTTTTGTTTTCTTTTACTTTTTATTGCTCCTGTTTTGCAATTCATTTCTGTACCAAATGAATTTTGTTGAACGTGATACCTGCCATAAAAATGTTTGGCAATGTTATGGACTGCCCCAAAAAGTTTGGGGGCTATTAGAATTTGTTTGTGTTTTGTTTTAAACGAAAATGACTTAAAGGGGGTTGTGTTGGTACTGTTTCTTATCTAGAGGTGTTTCTTTTATATTTGAAAAATGTTAAATCCTACATTATAATTAGCTAGTGAATATTTTCAACTCAGCGAACATTTTTGTTTTTCCACTTGAAAAAATAATAATTTGACTTTATTTTAAAGTTGAATTTGAATTCGATTTGGATCAAATTGAGATTTTAGATAATTAATTGCGATGGCGTGGCACCATTAGTGTGTGGTTACTGTAGCTTAACTACCGGGGTGTTACAGTCTGGCTGTGGACTCTACCGGCGACGAGCGCGGGTGCTCGAGGAGCTCCTGGACAGTGGCTCGGGCATGAGGGAGGGCACTTAGGGATGCCCCAGATCGAGGCCCCCGACTGGATCGGGCGGTGACTGGCTGGGTGTGCAAGATGAGGAGGTAGGTGGTTGGATGGATCGGGAGGATCCCGATGTAGATAGTGAGTGGGTGGCGGCGGCGGGTGAGGGGATGGATGGGACAACTCCTCGGATTAGGGTTCGGTCTGCTTATAAATAGGTAGGGGAACTAGATGCTGGCGATTTGGTCCCTTCGATCAAAATCGGACAGTCCGAAATAAATAGCTTAGGGGAGTCTAACAAAGAACCGAAGATATTTTAGGGATGTTTGAGGATGATCTGGATCCAACGGTGATGACTGAGCGGGTCAGGTCGGGGCAGTTTCGAACGCGCGCAAGGGGGTGTGAGACCTGAGCAGAGAGGTTAGGTGGTCAAACAAGAGGGAAACGAGAAACCCGGTTGATCTCGGAACGATCAATAAAGACAAACGGGAAGCGGCACTACCAACAAATGCAAGTTTTGAAAAATGGCGGCAACATAGTGTCGATGCAATGCGAATGATGCGATGATGAAAGGCAACAAGCAAATAAAACACACGGCGACAACGAAAAACATGAAAGGCGTCTGGAGCATCGGTCTCGGGTCGTTACATAAACTGTGGAGGGGGCACCGCACACGGCTAAGAACAATTGATGTGCTTTGGGGTGCCCCATGTCCCCATATATAAAGGAGGAGAGGGAGGAGGCCGGCCATAGGGGGCACGCCATGGGGGGAAACCGACTAGGACTCCTAATCCAAGTCGCCCCTCCTTCCTTCTTTCGTAGGGGGGAGGGGGAAGGAGAGGGGGAGGGGGAAGGAAAGGGGGGCCGCGCCCCATTCCCCTTGTCCAATTCGGACAACCCATGGGGGGGCGCCACCCCTTATGGGCTCCCCTCTCTTTCCCCTATGGCCCATGTAGGCCCATTACTTCTCCGGGGGGTTCCGATACTCGGAGTGATAAACCCTAATCTCGATCTATGCCAACCCAACAAACACCTTCGGAGACATCTGTAGAGCATCTTTATAATCACTCAGTTACGTTGTGACGTTTGATAACACACAAGGTGTTTCTCCGGTATTCGAGAGTTGCATAATCTCATAGTCAAAGAAATATGTATAAGTCATGAAGAAAGCAATAGCAATAAAACTTAATGATCATTATGCTAAGCTAACAGATGGGTCTTGTCCATCACATCATTCTCCTAATGATGGGATCCCGTTCATCAAATGACAACACATGTCTATGGTCAGGAAACTTAACCATCTTTGATTAACGAGCTAGTCAAGTAGAGACATACTAGGGACACTTTGTTTTGTCTATGTATTCACACATGTATCAAATTTTCGGTTAATACAATTCTAGCATGAATAATAAACATTTATCATGATATAAGAAAATATAAATAACGACTTTATTATTGCCTCTAGGGCATATTTTCTTCAGTTTCCATATTACATCTTGTCATATTATCTATAATTTAATAATTTTTTGACTTAACATATTAATAGAGTATCAGAAAGGACAATATTTGTTTCCGTGACTAGGATTTTTGAGAACTTACGAAGTTCTTATAAACATAAAACAAAATTATGTTGGTCCCAGAAACATGGATGATAACATCTGCCAAAGGAGAGCCATGGGTGCTATGTGGGACCTACACGGAGACCCCTGGGTGTGGGCCTCACCCTGGTGCCCTACTTTGTCCCTTGACGCGTACATATACCCCCTAATCACCATCATATTTATCAATGCCGTTTTCATCCATCACAATGGTGGGTTTGTAACAATTATATTTAGCATCTTCTCTCCCATACTTCAATACACAGATCACATGATTATCCATCTGATCTGACATAATCTTTATGGTGTGATTTTGCTATGTGACAAATTATTATTACTTTATGATCAGATTATGGATAGTCTTTTACATGACTTATAGATATATATTGCTCTCCGTTTATTCATTTGCAAATATAGACAAAAAAATGTAGAGGGAGATGTTAGATGGGATAGATCTTCAAGAATGAGTCTCACTGATAGTAATGAAAAAAAACTGCAATTGCATCTTCGGCACCGAGCCCCGACGATGAATACAATGTGAGGGGAATGTTATTATCAACAGTATGTCATCTTACTTAATACTCCCTCCGTTCCTAAATATAAGTCTTTTTAGATATTTTAAATGAAATACAACATACGGATGTATATAGACATATTTTAGAGTGTCGATTCACTCATTTTGCTTCATATGTAGTCACTTGTTGGAATCTCTAGAAAAGACTTATATTTGGGAACGGAGGGAGTACAATATTCTAATTTTCTACCCCCCTTGTGAAGTACTCCCTCCGTTCGGAATTACTTGTCGTGAAAATGGATGTATCTAGATGTAATTTAGTTCTAGTTACATCCATTTCCGAGACAAGTAATTCCGGACGGAGGGAGTATTAGCTACTCTCTCCTTTCCAGTTTGAAAGGTCCACGTGTATCCTTATATCACCAATTCGATGAATGTAATACAAGTTTTACATCACAAAAGTTATACCATCAGAAAATTACACAAATGTAGCTAGCGATTAGTTAGTGCATGGAGTTAGTTAGGCAAGTGTGGAGGGTGGCTTTGTGGGTGCGTGAGCCTATATAAGCACTGTAATCATTTTTACTTTGAACCAAGGGAATAAAAGTGAGAAAAGACGCTTGCTGTGTGAAACAGCACGTCACCAAAGTCATGCCTCATGTGTTCTTATGCAAACTGTGTGAAGCAGCCATGTGGAAGAAGGGAGCTAGGATCAGCTCCAACACTGCCTTGGCTGTAGTTTCCGAGCATCTTTACTTGGTAACATGTTCATTCCTGTGTTGAAATGACAATGTGTGTGAAAACTCAAATTTCTGTGTTTACAACGCTGCTACTCCCTCCGTTCCAAAGTAAGTGTCATGGTTTTAGTTCTAATTTGACCTAAAACCACAACACTTATTTTGGACAGGGGGGTAGGAGATATTGAAGGCATTTCCAGTGAAAAGAAATGCCGCAGAGGGTATTATGATCTGAGTCTCACCTTCCTTTCTTGGACACGCAAAAGCTTTGTGTGTCATGTGGCACTTTTTCGTTGCTTTTAACCAGCTTCATCATCTTCTGGGCAGCAGCCTTGAGGGTCTCATCGCTCTTGCAAAAAGCAAACCTCACATAACGGTGATGGTAACTTTGGTCGTCAGCATCTGTGTGGAAGAAGCCACGACCAGGTACTGCCGCCACACCAGCATTGTTAATCAAGTTCGTCACGAAATCTATCTGCATTGACATCACAGGGAAATGGTCTCAGTTGTTGAGTGTTGGTGCTCTACTGGTTACTTCGAAAGCATTTCCTTGATAGAGAATTAGAGATAATAACAACATGTTGAAGAGTCGGTAACTAATAAAGCTTGATGAATGTGACACTATTAGTACCAAAATATCTGAAAATCTATAGACAGTTAACTGTTCTGGATTAGTTTGTCTTCAGAGGGACCAGTGTAACTAATAAAGCAAACCAAGTGCCAGTGCAATAATATCTTGCTTTACCTCCCAATTTAATAAACAATTGTTTGCTCCACATGGTTGAATTATCAGATAATAGTGGTGTTTTCTCATTCATGATCTCATATTTCAACAAAAGTTCAGTATGTAAAAGGAACTCACGTCGGAAATTTGCCAGGACTTGGGCAACTCAGCAAACACAAAGACTGAACCTTGTGGCTTGAAGCTAATGTGGAAACCATAATTTTTCAGTAACTGAAGAATGAAGTCTCTTCTCTCTGCATAGTCCTTTCCAAGGTAAGTACAGTTAAAACGACGATGGGTAATTGAATTTGATAGAATGACATTAATCATAAACAGTTAGCATGAAACCTTACTTTTTTAAGGGACTCATAGTAGTCTGGTGTGCTGGTTAGCGCAATCAATGCAGCTTCTTGGAATGGTGCAGGAGCTGAATCTGTCAGTTTGACATGGATATTTCTTATTGCTGTGGCTATGTTTGCTGCAGCACAAGCCCAACCAATTCTCCAACCTAGTCAGTTTATACAGCTAATGTTAACATCCCACGTCACTAGCAAAATTTACACTTGCATCATACAGATTCATGGTAAATCTGCACAGTTACTCAATATATCTGTACAATGAGCAACACTATGAGTAAATCTGTACAATGAGCCTAGCTATGTAACTGAGTAACCCACCAGTTACACTGTATGTTTTTGACAGTGAGGATGTGATGATTGTCCTCTGTTGCATTCCTGGAAGAGAAGCCAGAGAGATATGCTTGTTCTCATCATAAGTAATATACTCATAAACCTAGAATATCCATAATTTTAGACTCGTTTCAAAAACAGACAAACGGATTAATGAATTTACTGAAGATGTTTAACTACTATAAAAGCTATTTCTGTCCACGTGATCGTGCAGATTTACCTCGTCAGTTATTGCAAAGCAGTCCATTTGCTGACAAGCTTGAGAAATAATAAGCAATTCCTCCTTGCTAAAGACCTTTCCTGTTGGATTATGTGGGCTGCAGTAATGAGATTTAACCATGTCACAAATTGAAACAGCACAGTTGGACTCAACCAAATGACTAGTACAATGAGTGCAAATCACTCGTGCTACTTACAGAGGTAAGCATCGTAGGGATAAACATAACAGTGGCATCTACTAAGTTAGCAGTATATCCACGAAAATAGTGGGAACTATTCACCTATTTAAGACCACTGCCTTTGTCCGACTAGTAAACGACTTCAGAAATTTATCCGCATCCAGTGTCCAAGAAGGTGGATCCAATGGCACATACACCTTCATGCACATAAATTAAATTACACAAACACGTAATTAGTCAGCAGAAGACCATCATCATTCATGTCTGAAAATAAAACTTTGGATCAGACGAAAGACATACAGGGACGCCCCGGGCCAGCTCAATGCATGTTTGATACGTTTCGTAAGCCGGGTCAAAGAGGAGAACCTCATCCCCTGGGTCTATAACTGCAGGAACAGAAACCGCATATGCATCAGTACATTCACCAGGTACAGCATTCCCCTTGAGCTGCCACGATTCAGTAGCCCATATCATATGTACAGAATGAGCATTAGTAGTAGTTTGCATGAGGTACTACTTGCAAATACTGCCGCGGCAAAGGCCTCGGATTGCCCGCAGCAGATGGCGAAGTCCGTGAGGGGGTCGACATCGAAGCCGTGGTCCCGTTTCATGGTCGCCGCGAGGACGTCGCAGACTCCCTGCACATGCCTTGAGCCAGCCATCCAAACGCGCGTCACAATAGGGTGACTGAATCAGTGGCGATGGAGTCACGGGAGGCGGACCTGTACTGGTTGAGGTCGGCGGCGATGGCGGCGGCGGCGGCGGCCTTGACGTGGGCGGGCGCGGGGAAGTCGGGGAACCCCTCGGCGAGGTTGACGGCCCCGACGCGCTGCGCGAGGTGGGAGAGCTGCTGGATGGGCGACGGGGCCGCCCGCTTCGACGCCTCTGACAGCTTCCCCTCCATTGGTTGCTCGCTCGCGCCGACCTCGACTGCTCCACCTAGTTCGACTGTTGGAGTCGCTTGGCAGCTCGCAACGTTTGGATAAGGCCAAGGTGGAGTAGGATCTTGGCGTGATTTTGAAAAGTCAAGAGGAACGAAGCAAAGCTCTAGTCATCCTTCCATTTACGGAAACACTCCCCTATCTTTAAATTAACAGTCGTGGCAAAAAAAACAATAAAGAGATTTTCGTAAATCAGCCTCAATCTCACCTCATGCTCACAAAAATTATACGAGAACTGACAAAAGTTGCTTCCAGACAATTTCCTCTAAAAATTATGGTTTACGCGAAGATTTTTAGGGGAACTGTTTGAGTTGCTCTTAGAGGAGAAACAGACCCGTATCTTGAAACTTTAGGATTTCTTTCGGAACTCTTGGTTGATTTTAGAATTTTAAGGAATCAACCCACTCATGAAAGGATCCTTCCTCTGTTCCTGCGCAAGCGGGAGCTATATGTATCGTGCTGACCTTATTAAGGAATCAATCCATTCAGGTTCTACTGTCTGACTTGGTATGAATGTCAATTTTTTCTAAATTTATCCCAAGCATTTTTGCGACGGGAGATGAAGTTTCCATTGACCACGAGATGCTTGTGGTAACTTCGTCAATTTAAATATTTGTCGTTCCAGTCTCTCGTAGGTGTTCATAAGGATTTCTCCTTCCATCCTGTCAACTCCATATTTCTAGAATTACTTGTACTTGGGTTGATGAACCACCTAGCTTTTTATTGCCTTACTTATATCTTGTGAACGATGTAATCATGTTTTGCAGCCAGTAAAGCATACCGTGGGAGCCTCTCTCTCTCAAAAAAAAAGAAGAAGAAGAAGCTAGACATCCCCGGGAGTAGCATGTTTAGTCCGACAGCCCCTGTTCTTCACCCACAACCGGGCCTCGTCCTGGTCATGTCGAGCAAACCGGCGATGTGAGGCTACGCATTGTCTGTAGAAGACTGCTGTGTGCAACAGATGCTCACGACGAGTATACAGAGTATCGCCAAAGATAAGAAACGGAAGCATGCAGCTGCAGTCAAACAGGTGGCGATGTTGGGAGTGACCGAACAATTCTAACTCGTCTTGGGCAGTTTTTGAAGCCAATGCTAGCCGTGCCGCTTGGTACAGGCCGTCTAGAGAGCGCACGCACGGTGTGGGCAAGGATCGTCGGAGCCAGGGAGCCGTGTCGCGCGCCCGCAGGCGCGGGCTTGAGTTGGGCGCCGAGTGTGTGCATATAACAATCCTGGCACGGTGGCACAAGTTGCGCGCAGACCGCGTATTAGGCGTCCCAGGCACAAGCAGCAACAGAAGAGAACCTCCAGGTTTCAGCTCCAGAACAACCTTGTAGTGATGTTGAAAACTGACAATTTCCAAGAAACAGTATACCCACCGAAGAGAAGTGAAGAGTCACTGCTCATACTAGTAACAAACTGTAACCACATTTCACGAGCAAGTGTGTCTGCCTGCCCACAGACTCCAGCATCAACCACGTTTCAGGTAAACAAACAAGCACGAGACATTTTTACAACAGGGCACGGGGTCACATGAAAAAAGATCACACCGAATAGATGGGCAAAAACTATGGGCGAGCCAAAGAAGGGGGTGTGAAGAACGAACCTTCGCCGAGCCGCCCTTCCACAAAAACTGGAAGAAAACCAGATGACCAATCCACAACCTACCATCCTTTTCAGTTTACACTCATGCCGTCGTTCCCTCAGGCCTAACACCAAACAACCCGCTCCCTGCAAGCCTGAACCCAAACAGCCCCATGGCGAGCATCCCCTATTAAAGCGGAGCACCCATCATGCACACAGCGAAATCACAGGAGCGGAGAACTTGTAAACCTGAAGCGGAAGGAAGCAAGGAGCGACTGTGAGGCAGCGATGTCTGGCCTTGGTGGAGTCGGGAGCATTGGCGGAGGCGGCAACGGCAGAAGCCAAGGCTTGGGGGGCAAGGCCAAGCTGCTCGCGCTCGGCAAGGGACTCCCTGAACAAGTTCTACCCCAGGAGAAGCTCGTGGAGACCTACCTCCAGGACACCAGCTGCGACGATCCCGCCACCAGGGCCAAGCTCGAACGCCTCTGTGAGTTCCCTTCCTTCATGTCATTTGTAGTTTTACATATAACAGCTTCCCGGGCTGAGAGTTTTAAGTTGGCAACAATAGTTGTTCTCTGTCGACTTCGAAAACAAAAATAGTTGATTCTCCGTAAAGAGATCATTGACACTAGTGAGTTGTAGTAATACTGCCATTTGGTTGCAGCATCTTAGTTTACAGAATCTACCATGCTTTAGTATAACTGTCAGTTATCATAGGTGCAAAGTGCGACAAATCTCCACTCGGTAAATAAAATGTTAACATGGTCATTATTACTAAATCCCAGTTACAGTTTAGCTTAAGAAAATCAGCAGTACCTAACCTATTTTATAGAGTATATAAATTGTGTAAAATGGAATTAGTGTGATGAGAAACACAACAAAATTCCACCTAGAAACAAAATTCCACAAGAAAAGACTGTAGGAAAACTCGCCTACAGTCATTGACCGCTCCAAAAAAAATCCACCTAGAAACAACATGCATGCACAACTAGAATTATTACTCTCCAATTGTACTTATTTTTTGCTCTAGGAGAAACACTAGGACACCCCCTCAAAAAAGAACACTAGAACACCATTTGTTTTTGTCCTTCTGTTTGTGGTGAGGGCTAAGCAAATAAGAGTTAATAGTACATAATCACAAACTATAAACTATACTTATTTGTTATGTATTCCCTCCGTTTGGAAATAAGTGACGTGGTTTTAGTTCAAATTTGAACTAAACCCACAACACTTATTTCCGAATTGAGGGAGTAGTAATTTGCATCAGTCCCTCCAATGTATGTATAATGGTTCCCCTGTGATTTGATTTGACAGGCAAGACCACAACAGTGAGGACAAGGTACACTGTCATGTCGAAGGAGCTCCTGGATGAACACCCAGAATTGAAGACAGAAGGCACTCCAACATTGACGCCACGGCTTGACATCTGCAATGCCGCGGTGCTTGAACTTGGTGCTGCTGCAGCTCGTGCCGCCCTTGGTGAGTGGGGCCGTCCGGCAGCTGATATTACCCACCTGGTCTACATCTCCTCCAGCGAGCTTCGCCTCCCAGGGGGTGATCTTTTCCTGGCAACCCGTCTTGGCCTCTCTCCAAACACAGTGCGCACATCCCTTCTCTTCCTTGGCTGCTCAGGTGGTGCTGCCGCCCTCCGCACTGCCAAGGACATTGCAGAGAACAACCCAGGGAGCCGTGTCCTTGTAATAGCGGCGGAGACAACTGTGTTGGGCTTCCGGCCGCCAAGCCCTGATCGTCCTTATGACCTTGTTGGTGCTGCTCTGTTTGGTGATGGTGCATCAGCTGCAATTATTGGAGCAAGCCCTATCAAAGCAGAAGAGGATCCTTTCTTGGAGCTTGAGTTCTCAACCCAGGAGTTCCTACCAGGGACAGACAAGGTAATTGATGGCAAAATCTCAGAGGAAGGGATTAACTTCAAACTGGGGCGTGATTTGCCTGAAAAGATTGAAAGCCGCATAGAAGGCTTCTGCAGGATACTCATGGACAAGGTTGGGATAAAGGAGTTCAATGATGTATTTTGGGCTGTGCATCCCGGTGGACCAGCAATATTGAACAGGCTGGAGGTTTGTCTTCAACTTGAGCCAGATAAACTCAAGATCAGTAGAAAGGCCCTGATGAACTATGGGAATGTGAGCAGTAACACAGTCTTCTATGTGCTGGAGTATTTGAGGGATGAATTGAAGAAAGGGGCAATAAGGGAAGAGTGGGGATTGATCTTGGCTTTTGGCCCAGGCATCACATTTGAAGGACTGCTAGTTCGGGGCATTAACTGAAATTGAAGGAGATCCAAGTAGGTTACTACCAGATATATGGAAAGGTCACAAACAAGCTTTACATGGCACGGTAGCATTTCACAATTATAATTATACAGTGTAAGGATAGCAATTCGCGACTATAATTATATACTGTAAGAATATCATAAGCATAGCGTCTTGATGATTTCTGTTCACTACATACTCAGTACTTTGTAATTTTATGCTTTATGCTATCAATTATCAAACAATGTCAGTTACTCGAGTTTGTTCCCAAGACTGTATAAGCTGTGATTTTTTTTTAATCTGTGCTGGTTGTACAATGTACAAGTGCATGACCAAACTAGTACTGGTACAACTACCTTCCTCTCAGAAGGAAAACGAAGCAGAACAACTGAGGCTTGAAACATACCATTATCATAAAACTATTCTGAATTACACTAAACAAACGGTTACAGTGATAGATAGTAGATAGTATCATGATTCCCTTAGCACTTCAACAAATGTAATATCTTTTTAAGTATTACCAAAAGGCAACAAAATAGAAGAAGCTCTTACAGAAAAGGGATTATGAAATGGCGCTGACCATTCTGCCTTATAGAGACATTACACTCTGATCTAACAATTGGACCTTGAAAGATAGGCCCATGATAACATGAAGACAATACTAGAACCCATGTGAATGCCCTTCTTCTTCATCAACGTTATTCAAAGGCCAAAACACTTGAATAAATCAGAACTGACTTGCATGCCTCCAACAAATCATGGATCTGAACTTGGTGCTCCCTCTTCAAGAGATAATTCACCAGCAATCTTCTCCCAAGCAACTTTAGCATCCCCTTTCACAAGAAAGTTCATCTTGGCAACAACACCCTTAGCCTCTGCAGACCTCCCTCCCTTCACCAACCCCTCGACTAAACCCTTGACAGCCTCAAATGATGGGGCTGCCTTCATTGCAAAGCAGCTGTTACAAAGCCACAGTGCATCATCAAGCCTTTCCTTCTCGACCAAACTCTTAAACAGCAGGACATATGTCTGCGAGTGCACCGACACTCCCAAGTCACTCCTCCCCTCCCGCCTCTTCATCACCTTCATCCTCTTGAATACTCGCATGGCGGCCCCGACATTCCCCTCCTTGCAGTACCCCTGCACAAGCGCATTGTAAGTACCGTAATTGGGCAGCACGCCTTTTGACTCCATCACATCGAGCAGCTCCTCGCCCTTGAAGGTTTCCCCCTTCCTTGCAAACCACCGCATCCGGCAATTGTACGTGACGACATTTGGCTCCAGCTTGTTCTCATTGATTTCCTTGAGCAGCTTCTCAAACTCCTCGGCATCGTCCTGCTCGGAGAACCCAGCGAGGAGAGTATTGTAGGATATGATGTCCGCGGGCGGGCGATGCTTAAACTTCTTCTTGGCCATTTTATTGAGCAGCTTGCGGGCGGCGGGGAGCTCAGAGCTCTTGACCAGAGCGTGGAGGAGCACGTTGTGGGAGGCGCGGCCAGGGGCGACGCCGAGCGAGGACTCGGCGGATTTGAAGGTTGACTTGAGGTCGTCGATGCGGCCCGCGCGGAGAAGCGCGGAGAGGAGGGCGGAGAGGGAGACATCGGAGCGGGCGGCGGGGGCGGAGGAGGAGAAGGCACGGACGGCGTCGTCCGGGCCCGGGAAGAGGGAGAGGGCGCGCGCGAGGAGGCCGGGGGTGACCGGGGCGGAGGCGAGGAGCTGGTCGAGGAGGGAGGCGGCGAGGTCGGGGCGGTGCAGGCGGTCGAGGCGGGAGGCGGCGAGGGAGAAGAGGTCACGCGAGGTGTGGAGGCGGTGGTAGTCGGGGCTGGAGAGCGCGGAGGCGACGAGGGAGTG
>NC_041380.1:299789823-299801579 GCF_002162155.2 Triticum dicoccoides
GGCGGGGGCGGGCGAAGGATCGACGTCCGGGAGCGCGGAGAGGCGGCGGAGGAGGTGGGCGGAGACGGCGGAGGGGTGGGGGTGGCGGCGGCGCAGGAGGGACGCCATGGTGATTGGTGAGCGAGCACGGGGTTTGCGAGGGTTTGGGCCTTGAGTTTGAGGGCACTTCCCCTTTCTCCTGCGGAAGCTTGCACAATTGCTACAGTCTGCTTTCCCTCAAAAAAAAAAAATTGCTACAGTCTGCCTGTAGCACTAGTCCATTTGGCAAAAAAAAAACTATGAAGGCCTCATACTACCATTTTGGTTAACCTGAAATTGTTTTTAAAAAAACTAAAATTGAACTTAAATAAGAACCGTATTAGATTGATCGTCGTTGTTTTAAATCTGAGCAGTGGGGTTATGAATTTCAGATGTTTTGACAGCCGACGATCCGTTTCATTCCGTGCATGAATCACAGTGATTGGTAGAGTGGTTTTTCTGTTCAAAATGATATTTGGAACAAAGGAATAGCTCATGATGGTTTATTTAAATTTTCTTTATTATTTGTTTAGTTGCTAATTATGCGCTTATTTAAACTTTCTATTAGATGAGCTATTGTTCGACCAAAATGTTTGAGGAATACAAACATGAGAATGAGATCATGGCCCATGGGTATTTCCTGAAGTTGGTGGATATTTCTTCTCTCTTCGTGTGGTTTTATGAATTCACGTGTGAAGTAAAATAAACAGTTTCCTCGTCGTTTTTGTTTTAAAACCCCTTACTGCTCTTGATCTATGCTTCGTTTGTTGCTTATGGTGCAGGTGCATGGTTACAAGTGAAGTCTGCTGGCTCAGGCTCCTTGGCAAGAGCAGGCCAACACTTTGCTTCAAGTGAAACGAAATGGCACATTAACATGGCATTATTTTGGGAAGACAACTCAATGTATTTCATCAACTTTAGAAACATTATTCTTTCAAAACCAAAAAAACTGAAGATATTCATATCACAACAGCCAACAATGTGACATGGCAGCATAAAATGGCACCAGGAAGGGGGTTGCGGAACAGTTGAGCTCTTGCCATCAAAACTGGTGATGATAACTCAAGGCCATTTTGTTACACAGACAAGGGGTCCTGAACAACCCGACAAGAGGAATAACCAGGGAGGTACACAAGTGGATGTATTTCTAAAAGTTACCTCCGCCTCGGCGGATCAGAGGACCTGCGTTGTTGTTGTCGTTGTTGTTGTTGTCTGGCATTGGTATCCGGTTTCTCCGTGTCCGGCTGTTTGAGCTTTCTCACCATATCATCCGCATATCGTCGCCACATTGACTCTCGATCTTTGCTTGCCACTTTGCTGTACCTTGGATCAGATCTTAGAAGGTCTTTTGCTTCGCTCCAAGAGATAACCACAGTCTTTCCTCCTTCCGTCGTCCGAGTTGCTGCGTCTGGGGCAATCGCCTCAGACAGAAGTGCCCTGAAGTCACGGCGACAACGCTGCGGGGAAGTTATAGGAACATCAGGTCAGGTCAAAAGCATACCATAATTTGAGCATGTAAGCTCAGATGATACATATCGCGGCCAAAATGCTGCCACGTCTGCTTAAACAAAGAGGATATATTGAAGTAGCAGTGACCCAAGCATTGAAGCTCAAACATAAATACATGAGATAATACCATACAATAGTTCATGTGAATCTGCTGAATATTTTGGCAAATTCCTCTGTCAAAGAAAATGATTGGAACAGGCCAACAGACTCAGAGCCCAAGAAGCAGACACAATAAGCAAGCAGCTAGCATACCAGACAGTTAGAATTTTTATTACAGTAGCTACAAAGGACCACCATAGTAGGAATATACCTCATATAAGTCCTTGACATGTTCACGGAATAACTTCTCGGCCTCACCTTGGCCTAAGTCCGGATTTACAGCACGACCTTGCGGATCCTTCTCAAGTTTTGGTTTGGATTCAGTCCATGATGCCTATGGAACGAAAACAACATAGTTAATGTCAGTTTATATTTTGCAAAGAGGCAACATGCCAATAATCAAAAGTGAGTGTATCCTAATATATCAAAAGGAAGTCACTTAAGGAGCAAAAGAAACAGATCGGCTGAACGTAAAAAAAGTACTATGACAAGTACTCCCTCTGTAACGAAATATAAGAGCATTTAGATCACCAAAGTAGTGGTGATCTAAATGCTCTTATATTTCTTTACAGGGGAAGTACTTAAGACCAAGAAGCATGTACAGTTAAATAAAGAATAAATAAGTCAACCAAATCACCTTTGGATCTTTTATAGTTTCAACAAGCAAAGCCTGATACGAAGACGTGGCATCTTTTCTTCGGATCTTCAATTTTACTCTCTCCATTTCCTGCTCTTCCCTTTCTTTCCTTTTGCGAGTTTCGCGTTCCCTCTCCCTTAATTTGGCCTAACAATGCATACCACAGTATGTGTGAAACCACACGCGATAAATAAAGCATCGTACAGTTCATCAGCTAAGTTGACATACTTGTTCATCCACTTTGGCCTTTGCAGCTTGCTCCACTTCCCGTTCAGCTGATTTAAGTTCTGCTATGTATTCATTAAAAGCATTCTCTCTCTCTTCGTGCTTTACAGCTTTGTACCTTGGATCACTCCGGAAATTTTCTTTCACCTGTATGCAGTAGTATGATCCATGAAAGAAATGACAGATCAAAATTACATAAAATTGACAGATCAAAATCACATACTCCTACAACACTATACAAGTTTGACCCAAGTAAACAATCGGCTGTTTTATGTGAAGTTCAGAAGGGAAGGGACTATTGTAGGGTCACAATTGGTTCACACCAGCTAAACACAGTGATGTCATGCCATGTCAATGTAAACGCCGGAAAGATGAAACCTGTCCATGTGAAGATATATGGCTAACGTATCAAACAGACGATCATACTTCGGTAAAGCACATCCAGATGATTACCGGTTAGTGGTAATGGTAACTAGAAAAAAGGCATCAAAATGACAACTTTAAATCACAAACTTTCACTAGACAATACGGCTCCCTATGTCAGAGCCTCAGAGGCAGCTGTTTGACTTGGTCTATTGGTAAGTTTCAACTTTCCAGAAGAAATGGGCAAATCGACAAGTTACACAAATGTGTTACTCCCTCCGGTCCTTTTTACTCCGCATATTAGAGTTGTATCAAGTCAAACTTTGTAAACTTTGACCAAATTTATATTAAAAAATATCAACATATACAATACCAAATATATATACTATGAATCTACATTTCATAATGAATCCAATAATATTAATTTGACAATATGAATGTTGATACTTTTTTCTAAAAATTTGGTCAAAGTAGAGATGCTTTGACTTTGGACAAAACTTATATGCAGACTAAAAACGACCGGAGGGAGTACAAAATATCATGAGTACATAATAATTTAAGTTTCACAATAGGAGAACGAACCCATTACTGCTGTCAATATTAGAAGATAACAAAATGAAATAATCTCTCTTTAATCTAAAATTGATTCCTCATCCTGGATCCAACTAAAAAAATCCTGGATCCACGTCATTCCAAACATAGCCAACTACTGTCTCCACTGGAACTGTCGTGTCACTCCACTAACTTTCGCGTCTAATCATGTGCTAAACCCTCAAACCGCCGCTTCACACCATACTACCTATACCTCTCACTGTTCTTTTGTTTCACAAACGAGGAGCGATACTCAAATTTTCGTTGACGGTTCATCGATCTGCAGCTGCCACTTCTGTCAATATCGGAAGCCTTTGGGGTCGCGTGGGTAGGGTAGTACAGGGAAGAGCGTCCAAGCGGCGATAGACACGGAGAAAGCCGTGCACATCTGTGCCTGGTTGTAGATGCCTTCAGATGCAAAGCCTGACCCCGCTGCTGCTGGCGAGTAACCCAAGGAAGAAAGATGGGGTATATTGTGGAGATGGGCGGTTGTTCAAAAATGATGCATTGTTAAACATTACTCCCTCCTTCCCATAACATAGGACGTTTTTTTATACTAGTGTAGTTTCAAAAAACGTCTTACATTATGGGACGCAGGGACTACTATTTGGTTTCTGCCAGAATTCATCACATCTTGATGAAGCAATTTTCTAGCCCCCAACCAACATTCCCTTTATGAGGGACTGATTGAGCCTATGCAGTGTTCGCCGTACAGCCTTATTGATTGTGTTCAAGTCATATTTAATCCAAATATGCGAACATGTACTGTGCAACTTATGAGCAAATGCTTTGATTTAGGCATATTATTATTATAACATACCCATCTCTCAAATTGCTTACTGACCAGTCGCTGCCTCAAGGAAAACACGGGAATAAGACTATCTTCACACAGAGAAGAAAGATAATAATATAGACTATCTTCATCACCATAACGTATTTTTTTTCTTAGTGTGGTAAAAGAAGAAAAAATGATGAGAGCACAAAATAACTGACTTCTTTTATTGCAATACAAATACAAATGTCTATACTAATATGTAAGTGCACGTAACAGAATATCATCACAAGGCAGATTATCATATTATCTTTACATAAATCAGATGTGCCTTCTTTGTTATTTAATCTTGACACGAGATATGTAGTGAAATGAGTACAAGGAACTTACTTTGGTCCAACGGCTAGTTGGGATTATATCTTTACATTCTCGAAGCATTGATTTGAAGTCAGTTATGACAGCATTTCGCGCTGATTGAACTTTCTCTTCAAGAGCCCTCACCCTGCTCAAACATTTGAAAATGTGTCAAGTAAATGTTGATAACCCAATGGTTTGATTTGAAAGATGAAACTGAAATTCAATAGGCGGCCATACTTCTCCTTGAAAAGAGCCTCCCTTTCTTTTTTATCCAAGGCTACAAATCTTGGGTCAGCACCCCATTTTCTTTCGAAATCCTGGTAACCTGGTTTTGAATCGATGCCCTGCAATGTATGTATTAAGGCATGACATTCAAGAAAGCAGAAGTTGCAAAAATAAGCAGCCATCGGATGCCCTAATTTAAAGGAAAACCTCAAGTAACTTGTAAAATGAATTAATAGCAATTAGTGAACCTCAGATGCTTCTTCTAATAGCTGTTTATATGCCTCAACGGCAGCCTTCTGAGCAGCTCTCTTCTCTTTTCGTTCCTCGTCAGCACGTGTCCGAACAAAGTGGTCAAATATAGCCCGTCTAGTCGAGTGACTTGGAATAGCCTGTAGTGGGGCAATCTACAGTTAGTATCATTTGAATATAGAATTATTGCTGTAAAGCTAATAGTAGCAGCAGGCAAACCAAAAGAAAATATATTGTACTCCCTCCGTTCCATAATTCTTGTCGAACTAAAATACGACAAGAATTATGGAACAGAGGGAGCGCCTTACTACAGTAATAAGCATTATAAAGTAAGTTTCATGTATTTCATGTATGCCAAGTAATCAGTACTTCTACTTAAGCAGGAAGAAATACAATTTAGGGCCTACTTTGGAAAAGGGCAAATTTAGTGTTCTGAACATACAGTGTAGCAATCAGCTAATCATAATTGTTGTACTCCAACATGAGGTTTTGCTTGGAGCCTTGGATACAAATACAACATAACCAGGATTAGAAAAACAGAGCATAAATGGGCAGTTTGGCATTTGCTATGCTGTGCAGCATTGAGCTCCTGAATTTAGTTACTTATGCAGAATCTTTCCTGATTCGAGTAAACTTATTGTTATGGCTCTAAAGAAGAGGTTACCACAACCAAAAGTAGTAACACAGAAGCTACTTAAAGATAAACCAGAACCACAAGCACACAGAACACAGATTCTCTGAATGAGTAATCGCTGTAATTTGAACACAGATCACAATGAACTAGGTTCGTCAGTTTTTTTCCAGTTCGAAGGACAGGAGTTAGCCTTGAACAGCAGATACTCATAAGGACACTTTAGAGTTTACCTTTAACTGCAATCACAGTAAATCTACAGACATAACCACCAATTACAGTATCAATTCAATTACAGAAAGAAGGCACTGACTTTGCATCATTGAAACTTGAACCAAGTTGGATAGCTACGGTTATTTATTTTGATAGGATTAGGAAACTATATCACTGCCTTGAAAGGGAACACCTGGTGCAGAAGGAACAAAGAAACAAAAAGATCCTTGAGATCATTGGTCAGCATTCACTTTGTTATCCTTGTGACAAATGATAAGTCAAGATATGTTCAGGCTCGCTCTGGCCTTCGGCCAAGAATAAACAGAAAAGCATATAAACGGTTAGGTGTAATGTTATTCTCAGTATTCAGTCATGCAGAAAATCCAACAGTCCATTTAGAAGTTTCTAGTATTTCAATGAAAACCATCTGAATCAAAACTTCTCTTTGTGCGCTATGCGGGAGCTCTCCTCTTTCATACTACTATAGCACTCGGCAATCATAACTCTACACATAAACTACTTGGAAGAAAGATAATGCACCCATACAAGTAGAAATCAACTATGAAAAATTCTACATGGAGAGGAAGTGTCCCTGTTGGCCACAAATGATACTATGGAAGCAGGAGTACGGTCACAAACTTGGCAAACCATAAAGATCTCATGAAAGGCTTAATGACCAATTTCACAAACCTTAAATCGTGAATCGAATACTATTTTTGGCAGTTCCTTCTCCCACTTTGAAAATGGTGCTACTCCTCGTTCCTTTAGCATTTTCTGTGAAAGTTTAAAATGAACCCATGTCATGTTATTACTTCACAGCACCAACAAAAATCAGCAAATTTCATAAATAAACAATTTGCATTCAGTTATCTTGGTTCCGAATAACATAAAGTAGACAAAATTTCGCCTTGCCAAAAAAACCATGAAATAGCATATGGTTACATAATACAAACGAATTGAAAAGGCATCAAAGTTCATTGTCTTAAACTAGCATTTCAGGGAAAACCAAATCTTGTGGAGGAGAAAAAAGCTCCCTCGACATCTATTCTGAAATTCAAAATAACATCATGAAAATTACCTTAAACTCACGAATACAATCCTCTTTACTTGGTCCATGTTCCTCATCATCTGAATCTGAAGAGGAATCTGACATATTTTCATTGCCATTGTTATCCTTTGATTTCTCACCATTTTTTGAACCTTGATGTTCCTTAGGTGCACCATCAGCTGGTTTAGATCCATTCAACTCGGATGCACTAGATGATGGAGTAGCAAGAGGAGAGGACACACTGAAAGCACCAGCGTCCTGCAATTTCTTCTTTATCAAATCCAAAGCAGAAGGCGATGCAGGGGCAACTGTTTGCCGAAGTGGCAACGAATCACGGCCACCTGTCTGTAAGGCAGGAGTACTTATTTCACCACTCGCCTCTCCCTTATTTGCTACTGTGCCAGCATCCTGCAGTGAAGTTGAACTTCCTTTCAAGTTGCCAGAATCAGCATTCTTGTTGAGTTCAGCCACCTCCGGCGGAAGTTGCCAGCTGCTAACCTGTTCAGCATCAGAATTAAGCCATATACTATAACAAATTCATGCGATACTGGAAGGCTACCCCACCAACCCAATGTAGTATATGTGCTGAGCTTCAAAACCATCATCAAGCACATACCTTTTGTTTATTGTCATAGTAATATTTCTTTCCATCACTTGTAGTTACTATGCTCCAGTCTGTGCCAGCAATTTTGTCCCTGACAAAGTGACAAAATGTAAGGTCCATGAAACACTATTTGTGGGCATGCACAGAAAAACAAATTGGCATGTTTATTCAGGTGAAGAGCAAAAGACCAAAGTGGATAAAGACATTCATAACAATGGCAGCTTCCAGAAATTTACATGCATGTTTGGAACACACTAGAAAGCCATTCAATTATTACAGCAGTCTGCACAAATTCATATATTCCTTGCAGGGCCTACATAGGGTTGGTCCTGACATGCAAAAGTGCATTTATGATAATATCTTAGATGGGTAGTATGGTACGAGCCATGGACAGGGGTGCATGGAAGCTTTGCTATCCATGTGCCAGAACCATGAGTTGGTTGCGAGATCTTATGGGTTTCACCTCTAGCCTACCCCCACTTGTTTGGGACTAAAGGCTTTGTTGTTGTTGTTGTTGTAGTTGTTGTTGTTGTTGTTGTTGTTGTTGTTGTTATTGTTGTTGTTGGGTAGTATGTTACCAATCTAGATGGACAGGAAAAGTTGTTCAACAACATCTCAAACATTGATATTTCGCTGTATAATACTGCAATCATATTGAGCTGGAATACAACAAATAGAACATGTGAAATCATGCCAGATAATACAAGAAAACTAAAATATCCTGCCTTGTGGCGCCAATATCAAAATGTAACCAAGAGCAGGCTGGTCTTTTACACTACTCATAATTGCATTTTGTGGTTTATACTTTATACTATTTACCGATCGTCCCACATTTAACAAGACCTTATAATTAGTTGCTGTGCACATTATCATCCACAGGAAATTGTAGGTACAAGATGTTTTGTGAAACGCCTAAGAGTATAGAAGTGGGTCTGATCAAATTCAAGAAGGTTCTTACAACCCTCATATGCCAACATAAAATTAGCCAAAGTAGCACAGGGTAAAATGAGCAGTTGCACGACATACCAAGAAGCTGGAACTGGTTGAGCTGCAACCTTCTCGAGCTATAGCAGAACAGGAAAAATGAGTTAGTTACATTGTGGTGCTAAATTGCCATGTCACAGACTAGAATGAAGTTATATTACTTGATAAAGCTATTCTTCGGTGCAACTACCTCCCCCTTATAACCAGGTGGTCTTTGATAAGTTGATTCCCCTGTCAAGGCATTGTAATAATATAAAACACCGGCTTCTGTTTTGTGTGCAGACCATGCATCTGAATCCTGAACTCCGGCCATACTTCTGTCCTCCAGCCCTTCAGCATTACACATAAATCATAAGAACTGGAGAATTAACAGGAACACCAAGACTCAACACGAACATCAGCTCCAGTAAAAAGAATACCTGTTGGATGTTGTTCAACTGAAGTATGAATGGACTGCACAGATCCTGGATTTACGGATGGTTGTTCTTTGGGATCACCAGTTGTAATGCCTGGTGGTTGGATGTTGGGCAAGGATGTAGTCACAGAAGAAGTTCCAACCATTGGTGTACCAAGAGGTCCAAGAGAGCCCGGTGGATATGAATGGAAGGGAGCCTGCTGAAAGCCAGTAGGTTGTGGAGGATATCCCCATAAAGGTTGAGGTGGATTACCAGGCGCTGAAGGATAGGATGGGGCTGAAGGATAGGATGGATAAAACTGTTGCTGAGTTGCCCGTGGAACAGCACCTGGTGCAGCACCTGATGGTGATGTTTGAGGCAAAGATGGGGCTGGACCTGTAGGCCTCTGAAGGAGGCTTGGTGGAGTTGACAAGTTTGAAGGACGTTGTCCAGGTGCAGAACCCCCAACAGCCCCAAATCCCTCAGGACGAGGTGGCAGTGACTGCACTGTATGGGGACTTACCTCTGGGGCACTTGGGGCATCCGACTTGGAAGCACCAACATCCAGGTTACCCTGTAATAATTCAAAAAAATATTAGTGCCTCGTTGACAAGATTCAAGCATATGGCAGCAAGCCAATCGAAGCATGCAGTGCTAAAAAAAAGCTGGAGGGCTCGGGGGTCAGGACTGTGCCTGTTGTGGGTTTGCACCATAAAGAATATTGGGCATCCTGGGTGGCACTGGAAATGGCAACCGGATAGATGCAGGAGGATTTGGTGCCATAGGTCCAGGGAATGGTGCACCTGGGCGAGGCAATTGCCCAGGAGCAGGAGGTTGCAAGGATGCTGGTGGAGCAAACATAGGGACTTGGACAGCATGGTTTGTCCTCTGAAAGAAAAGGTGGCATTAAGTGTTAGTGCGTTACAGAAGAGGATCGGTTCATTAAAAACTAATAACAAGAACAATAGTAATGCTAGTAATAATAAAGCCATGAGAAATTACAGTGTCAAGTTGAAACTGCTGACCAGTAGGCAGGCTAGCATTGGCATGTGAGACTACATTATATGAGAAAGAAGGCCTGTTCCCAAAATACTGCCGTGGAGCTGGTGGCTGGAGAGCCGCTGGAGGCATTGGACGAGCCATCAGAGCCTGGAAAGGAAGAATGGTAAGAATACTAGTTATGATAATCTAACTTGAACATCGTTGAGTTGTTTTGCAGCGATCATAAATTTAGGTGTCAATAGTCAAATTTCTTTTACTCCTTTATTAAATGTTGCAGAAGCAGGATGCAAAGCCATGTACGTTTAGTTCCATTAAGAATTTTCAGTTGACTAATCATGAAGGCTACAGAAATGAAACATGCAGCAGGTTTATTACTGATTGAATAGGCTTCTAGGCATTCATATGAAAATTTCAGAATTCTTTATGCAAAGGTTCACGTCAGACGTCCGTGGACCGTGATAGAGAAAGGTAACCTATCTGTGTTTTCTGTCAGATGAAAAATCAAGCCAAAGAATGTTTTACCAAATGAAGGTCAAAAACAGTGCAGCAGGCATAACAACAAAGTTTCAACATAATTGCAACATAGTAACATACACCTAAAAGAACAATTTATTTGACAAAAGCATGAACTAGGCATTCATGTTGAAGCTAACAGAAACAAACAAATTATCGTTTTTTTAACCGGAGTGATATATGAACCTCTTGGCAGGAGGACTAAAGTAGGATTATATATCAGTTTGAAATTACTAAGTTCAGAGTGTCCCTACATAAACAATACAAGGGACAGGCTTCTGCAATCAAAAATTGCATCATATATCTGCGGCTCAGCACCTATCATCAGAACTAAGTCACTAACCAAAATATATTCCCCGGCAATGCTAGCACCATGTATCCTTTGAACAAAGTTATAGCATTACCTATGCGGATCATACACCAAAATGCATGAGAGAAACAATTTTCTTAAATGAACGTCTGTTAATAGTTAGGTTATAAGCATATAAGCTGAAGAAAGGGATAGGATACTGATACTCTACCGGAGCGGAAGCTAGCTGCTGGTGGGCCAAACCGCTGCCCATATGCTGCGAGGGCGGCGCCCTGGGCAGAACGTTGTAAGAGAACGCGGGCGCCGGAGACGACGCCGGAGGCGCCATGTACGCCGGCGAGCCAGCGAACTGCGGCCGCGGCGGCGGCGGCCCTGGAGCGGCAGCCGAGGCAGGGGAAGCAGGCGGCGGTAGCACTGCGGCACTCGAGGTGGAGGTGGAGGTAGGAGTGGTAGCGGGCGGGGCATCCCCAGCTGCCACCTCTTCCACCGCTGGGGCCGCCGCAACGGCGCCAAGATCGGATGCTTCCTCTGGTTCCGCCACTGGGGCAGCTTCCTCAGCCCGAGATGGCTCATCCGGCTGCGGGTTGGCAGCGTCGGAGGCGACCACCTCCGGCGTCGCCATGGGAGTAGAGTGTGGCCTAGGGTTTTGTGAGGCGAACGGGGCCGGACGGGCGTCGCGAGAGAGAAGCAGCCAACGGATGAAGAGAAAATTAGACAGAGCGGAATCTTTGAATGGACCGTGGCTAATCAGGCTTGGGCTCGGCAGCACCTGAAAGGCCCACAATCTATGCGGTCCGTTTGGTTTTGTTTAAAAAAAACTAGGGTCCGTTTGGTTCGGGGGTTAGGTTTGGATGGGTGTGGATATCCCCGCCTCACAAGGGATAGCCTCCTTTTCCATACGGATCAACCGATTGATTAAATTAGTCGCGTCGTGAGCCATCGGATTCGTCCCTTCACAGATATTGGATCAGTCAATGCATGGCGCATCGCCCTCATCCCATCACCCCTAGC
>NC_041380.1:299801892-299842681 GCF_002162155.2 Triticum dicoccoides
GCAACCTGTCGCAACATCGACGAAAAGCCGGTGATGCTTCATTGCAGCGCCACACCGGCGTAACAGTGCTCCAATGCAACACCGACGGCTCGTCGTAGCTTCATCGCAGCGACGGAAGCCGACGGTGCTTCATTGCACCTCCGACAACGGAGCGGTGGTGCTCCCATTGGTCGCGGCATTAACGAGATCGAGCACTCCCTAACTCCGGCGGACATGCTCCCAACTCCACTACTCGGGGCTCACAGCACGCCTCCGCTCGCAGCAGGGTTGCGAAGGCAAAAAAGACGGAATCACGAGGCGAGGTGGAAGGAGATGGATTCATAATGGAAGAAAAAAATGTGAGGTGAGGATGAAGGTAGAATAAAGGGGAAAGAGAAAAGAATAAGGCGTATGTGCATTTGGGGCCCACGTTGGACAAACGTCGATAGGACGAGGTGATTTACGCGTTGTGTGGATCAGCTGGTTCATTTGAGCACTTTTCCTTTTCTGGTTGGTTGAGTAGGGTGATAGGTGGTTGGAGATAGCCAAGTATGTGTTTGGTTTTGATGGATGAGTGGTGGATAAAAAATGTGAAAATAGTAACTAGTGAACATTTGCCAACCACCCACTCAAAATTAAAGAAATACCATTGCAGTTTTGCGAACCACCCAAGTTCTCTAAATACATTGAAACTGCCAGACTAACATTCGCAAATGCCATCTCTCGTGGCCAACGTTTATCAGATATGCCAACCCTAAAAGTTATGATGAGCTTTTCTTATTGAGGTTGTTATATTGCCATATAAGTGCATCGCCAAGGCGGACCCTCAAACCATCCGCATACGTCTGGGCCGCGTTGTCTGGACACGGTTTGCCATCCAATGCGGGCCTGTATAGGTCCACTGAGCGGTCTGGACGTACTTTTTTCGGCAAACCCGAGACAAACGTGGGGCCTTGCGAGAGTCCGGACATGAGCCACGTAGGACTCTGACACCCTCAGCCCACCCAAAAACCCTTCCGGACCCCGTGCCTCCATCCTCCTCATTTTCTCTTATTTCTTTTTTCTCCCCTACCTTCGTCGTCGCTCCACCACCCCGGCCTCCACGCCACACCCCTGCGGGAACTTTACGTCTTCGTCATCTCCAGCGTTCCAGTCGGGCTCTACCCCGCTTCTCCTAAGTCGTTGTTCAACTTCTCTCCTCCGACCGCCTCGCTAGGTACCATCCACTACTACTATACTCACCATGCCCCGGCACTTGTTCGATGCATTGTTGAAGCTAGAAAATTTGTCCCTTCTTCTTTCAGGCAATGGAATCTGATTTGGAGTACATATACAAGAACTATGTTGAGTCGTCTGACGGCTCGTCCGACGAGGAGAACTACACAAATGAGACGGCGATGATGCAGGCGGTCTTGAAGACGTGGGGCGTGCAGAGGAGCATGTTAGAGAAGCTTCGTCTTTCATCTATCATTGATGATTTAGAAGCTTTGGCGGAGGTTATACCTCTATCTGAGCATGAAATGGAGATCAAGAGTCATTCGAATGCATAGATAGCTAGGCTGTTGCGTGGAGAGGAACTCATATGGTACCAACTTTCTAACCCCCAATTTATCCTGAAAGGCGATTCGAATAGTAGATATTTCCATGACGCGGAGGAGCTTGTGCAGGTGTGAAGGGGGACCGGAGGGGGTGGCGGGCGGGGTGAGGGTTTTTGTGACATGGGGATGGTGAGGGTTTTCTTTTTTTTTTAATTGGGTGGTGAGGATTTTCTGTCCCACAAAGAGTTTCGGAGGCAACGGTTTGCTAGAGCCAACCGTGTGTGATTGACGTAACAGGCAAAATGAAAGTCATTACACACGGTTCCAATTTTGGGAACTGTGTGTCATTGAAGTACTACCTCCGTCCTGGTTTATTGCCCCCCTTTGTAATTTGTACCAAATTTTGATCAAATATTTAACTAACAAATGTTTATGCACATCACCAAAAATTATATCATTGAACACTATCACTATTGCAGGATGCTGCTAACGCGACACTACGATTAGAGACACTTCGACAAAACTGTGTACGATGCAATAATCGCAAACGATGGTATAAAAAACCATCAAAATGTGCAAAACATTTGCGATGGAGGATGCATCAAACACGGTTCAGATTGTAGTTGCATGTGCGATGCAGGGCATACAGTTCAGCTCAATTAACTGTTTGCGATGAGGAGGAACAAAAGAAACGGATAGCCAGATAAAGATGTGTGCAATATACAGCATACAGTTCACTCGGATGAACTGTTTGTGATTAGGCAACACAAAAAAAACTGTCAGCCAGATCAAGGTGTGTGCGATATACGTCATGCGGTTCAATCGGATGAATTGTTTGCGTTGAGACATGAGAACAAAAACAGTTCAACCTAACAAGATGTGTGTGATACGCGGCAAACAAGTCTGTAATCGGAAATGTGTGTGAAGACCGATAACAACATAGATTATTACTGCTAACAAGCTATGTGTGTTGTGAGCTAACGATTGCTGGTATACAATTGTGAGTGATTGATGAAAACATCACCGACGGGTTCCATTGTTTAGTCCGTGTGCGATGTGATTTTCTCTGTCCGCACAACATCTATACTCTATCTACAAAGCATCAACATATATACTTAAAAATACAGTATTGGATAACCAAATTAAGCATACAACTAAATCATTGTTGGCGCGCTTTGCCACGCCCATGCATTTCTTCGGTATAATGGTAGGAAATTCAAAAATATATGATGAAATGAAATATGGATGTTAAATACTCTCTTCGTCCATAATATAAGACATTATTACATTCAATATGCTAATATAAGACGTTATTACATACAATATGTAAGCATATTGAATGTAATAACGTCTTATTTTATGGAACTGAGGGAGTACAACAAAATAAGTTGCTTGGGTTTAAGGACAACAAACTGAATATTCAGGTTAGCAAAACAGAGCACCGGCACTTGTTTTAGCAGCGTAATGTGTGTACTGCAGTTGCAAGATCAGACACTAAAATCTTATTCTAACCAGCTGCAAGTTTTAGCAACAACATCAGGTTGTAAGGTAAAAATACAGCTCTAAAGTTGATGTACAATCAGCCTTAAACTGAAATCATAAACACCCATCAATTTGTTTGATCTTCGTTTTCCCTATTTTTTAGCCTAGCTCGTTGTTCTTGCCCATCATACGAAACACTTGGTTCTTGATTTCACATCTTATTGGCAGTTTATCAACTCATCATTTGATAACCCTAGTCCTCGCTGATGCACTGATTTGTTTTGTTTCATAGTCTGTAGTAATAAATATATTATAAAGGGATGATAAATTGGTGAAAGTATAGTTTTATCTATTGTATACCAGCAATTATATTGAGCAGCAGACCATTACAAACCATTATATCAAGTAAAAAAATTGTTTTAAAGGTTTAATAATACTATCAGCCAAAAAACATGTAATCATGAAATGCAGATTAGCAATAAGTGCTTGTCATCAAAACATCAGGAGAAGTATACAAAAAGAAAGGAAAAACAATTCCATGCTTTTGAAATTTGAATAAATAGGTTGATTTTTCCAGTTCTTGTAAGTTCACAGCAAAGAACAAATATGTATGTCATCAAAGGGACCATGACATTACTACACCATCTAGGAAAAGTCATTATTACCCGTCTTTACAAATGTTAGATTAACCCTCACTATTTTAAGAGAAAACCTTCACTGCGTGATCTCGATTATATCAGTATGAGTATTGTTTTTTATCCCGTACTTTGCATAATTTGTCCAACTAAATGTTGCATTTGTGTGACCTTGTAAGATTAGCAGGATAGTAATTGATAATACTATTTCACAAAATAAGAGACATAGTTAAGTTTACAGTCTAAATATTGAACAATAAAAAGGCGAGACAACAAAAGATACTGCTTTTACTTTATAACCTGAAGCACCACAAAGGGAAACATCACAAAAGTTTCTAGAAGTTATACTTCTACAACGTCATAACCTGAAGGCAAGTATGTACCTGAGATAATCGATTGAACGCAAATATCCATTTTACTTGGAGCATGCTGGAAATTAGATCAACAAATAGAGAATTATAGAAGAAAATTAAAAGCCGCTATCCACCAGAGATTCAAAACTGAAGAATTCCTCAAATGTCGTAGTAATAAACTGTCCAGCAGCCATCAGAGATTAAAGTAAAGAAATCCCAAATCAATATGCCAAAACCAGCCTCCAAGTTTTACCCAAATTAGTTGACCAAATCAGTATGAACACCGCCTGCACAAAATATTGATTGGGGGATATTAGAACATGTAATCATTTGGTGGAAGGACTCGTACATGAAAGAAACAAATGTGGATAGAGGGTAACCTTGCCATGAACCATGCTACTAGAGGTTCAGCTGCTGGAGTAGGAAGGTTGCAGATTCTTGTACAGAGGAAAATACAAAGTCACACTTGTATTAAGCGTCGCCGGTGCATGACACATCATGAATGGATCCAGAAACTGAAGATTGGTTACCCAGCAGATCGAAACTCCTGCAGGAACGTGGTACAACCAAAACCACATCAAATCGGGATGACTTCAGGAGGGCCATGCTACTCGCTGAATATTAAGTGCTCACACCTGAAACCGGATCCAGAAACTAAAGAGTAAGCACTCGCACCTTAAACCAGCAGATCAGGTTCACCATAGAACGAACAGATGGGAACATACAGAACGCAAGATCGGGAAGGAAGAGAGGAAATCAACATCAAACTGATAGATGGGGAACATGCAATTAAGGTGGCTGGAAGGGTCAGAGGCACGATATCATCCGGATTAGGAGCAGGCGGATCAAGACGATGAGCTTCGTGAGGCAGGGGTCGACCGGAGGTAGACATCTGCGGGTGGCGGCATGGCACCGTCCAACCTTTCTACCTCATAGGTGGATCAACTGGCTCTTCGGAGGCCACTTCTGGTGGCGCTGTAGCCGGACAAGTGTCGTGTTGCCGTCGGCGGCGTCGCTAGAGGGTAGGGAAGAGGAACGACCTGAATCAATTGCGGCTGCAGAAGGTCAGGAGGAGGGGAGGGGAGAGGATGGATCGGCAGGACAGTGGACTGATCAGATAGTTGGGCCGCGCGCACAGGCCCAATCAACCAGGACACACGGATTTTTCCACTGGAGTAGCATCCCCTAGGACAGTCGGCCCAGGAAACGGCAGACGTGGCGCATAAATCAGATCTGACAGCCAGAAACGTCCAGATCATGAAAACGGACGACCAAAAATGATGATCGCTGAGAGAGCTTGGTTTAGGCTCGGTTTTACTGTCCTTAATTACACAAGTGACTACACATATAACATTTCCACACACCAAAGTAAGCAATTACATGCATACTAAAGTAGGAGAAATGAGGATCTAATCATCTACTTATTGTTGTGACAACGCTTGCCATTGCTCTGCTTCCGGCTGGATCCCTGGCTATTTTGGGGAAGGAGGCACTTCCTCATGTCAATGATCCGCCTGTACATGTCGTAGCTCGTGTACGCCTCCTTGGCCGCGTACACGATGTGAGCTTTGTCGAGTTTCTTCATCCAGGCCGAGTGCCAGGCACGCTTGTCCTTGTTGCATGAATCATTCATGGCTCTGTAGTAGGGGTCGATGATGGCCTCGGCGAGGTGAACCGAGTCCTTCTCATGCTCCTTGCTGCCTTATATCTTGTATTGCCCTAGATGTCGACAAGATTCTGGCAGGCAATGCTCGAATTCTCGAGCGCCTTTACATCGTTGGTGATGTCCACCGTAGCAAATATATAGTGAGGGCTTTTGACAAACCTAGCGGTGCGCTCGCAAGGCCTTGTAGCCAGGCAGTAGTGGTAGATGAGGACATGGTGGCGCACGCACATCTTGGCGGGTGTACTCGAGGTCGAGCCCGACCACCTTGTACTTCTCCTCGGCAAGCAACAGCTCCATGATGTGGATGGAGTGCTCCACCCAGACCGGGTCGTTGGTGTACACCACCGAGAGGTCCATGAACCTTCTGTGGGTGTCCACCATGGCACGCATGGTGAACTGCTGCTCGTCGTCGGCAGCCGCTCGGAGCGCCATTGGAGCCGCACAGGATACCCTCTAAGAATTTCTTGTGGTGGGTGTGCTTCTTGCAATGGTGGGGCGCGATCGAAAGGTTGGCTGCTGTAATAAATGGGGGTCGGCTGGCCTGTAATCGTCACGTCTTGTCATAGCGTTCATAGCGGAGGATTCCAGTGCATGCTTGACAACACCGCACCGCACGCGTGAGCTCGAAGAGGCGCCAAATGTATCGTCGGTGAGCCTGTTCCCGCGCTACCGCACAGTTTACAGCAAAAGGTTCCCGCCCAACTAGTTTGGCCACGCGTCGGCTAGAAGAGGGACGAATCATGGGCATTTATTGGCAAAAAGCTTTGTAAAAATGAAGTGTATGGAATGACATCGGTCATAATTTTACCCATAGGTGATAAGGTCAAAGGTACACAGAAGGGTGATGATGGACACTTGGAGTGCGATAATTAATTCTGCGCTCTATAGGGCACACGGTGAAAGTGAAGGAAATATGCCCTAGAGGCAATAATAAAGTTGTTATTTATATTTACTTATATCATGATAAATGTTTATTATTCATGCTAGAATTGTATTAACCAGAAACTTAGTACATGTGTGAATACATAGACAAACAGAGTGTCACTAGTATGCCTCTACTTGACTAGCTCGTTAATCAAAGATGGTTAAGTTTCCTAGCCATAGACAAGAGTTGTCATTTGATGAACGGGATCACATCATTAGAGAATGATGTGATTGACTTGACCCATCCGTTAGCTTAGCACTATGATCGTTTAGTTTATTGCTATTGCTTTCTTCATAACTTATACATGTTCCTATGACTATGAGATTATGCAACTCCCGAATACCAGAGGAACACTTAGTGTGCTATCAAACATCACAACGTAACTGGGTGATTATAAATATGCTCTACAGGTGTCTCCGATGGTGTCTGTTGAGTTGGCATAGATCGAGATTAGGATTTGTCACTCCGATTGTCGGAGAGGTATCTCTGGGCCCTCTCGGTAATGCACATCACTATAAGCCTTGCAAGCAGTGTGACTAATGAGTTAGTTACTTGATGATGCATTACGGAACGAATAAAGAGACTTGCCGGTAACGAGATTGAACTAGGTTACCGACGATTAAATCTCGGGCAAGTAACATACCGATGACAAAGGGAACAACGTATGTTGTTATGCGGTTTGACCGATAAAGATTTTCGTAGAATATGTAGGAACCAATATGAGCATCCAGGTTCCACTATTGGTTATTGACCGGAAATGAGTCTCGGTCATGTCTACATAGTTCTCGAACCCGTAGGGTCCGCACGCTTAACGTTCGATGACGATCGATATTATGAGTTTATGTGTTTTGATGTACTGAAGGTAGTTCGGAGTCCCAGATGTGATCACGGACATGATGAGGAGACTCGAAATGGTCGATACATGAAGAGTGATATATTGGAAGGTTATGTTTGGACACCGGAATGGTTTCGAACGAGTTCGGGCATTTACCGGAGTGCCGGGGGGGTTACCGGAACCCCCCCCAGGGGCTTAATGGGCCTACATGGGCTTTAGTGGAAGAGAAAGGAGGCGGCCAAGAGGTGGGGCGCCCCCAAGCCCAATCCGAAGTGGGAAGGGGGTCGGCCCCCCTTTCCTTCTTCTCCTCTTCCCCTTCCTTCCCCTCCTATTAGGACTAGGAAAGGGGGGGAAACCTACTCCTAGTAGGAGTAGGATTCCCCCCTTTGGGGGCGCACCATGAGGCCGGTTGGTCCCCTCCTCCCCTCCTTTATATACGGGGGAGGGGCACCCCATAGACACACAAGTTGATTGTTTAGCCGTGTGCGGTGCCCCCTCCACAGATTTCCACCTCGGTCATATCGTTGTAGTGCTTAGGCGAAGCCCTGCGTCGGTAACTTCATCATCACCGTCATCACGCCATCGTGCTGATGAAACTCTCCCTCGGCCTCAACTAGATCAAGAGTACGAGGGACGTCACCGAGCTGAACGTGTGCAGATCGCGAAGGTGCCATGCGTTCGGTACTTGATCGGTTGGATCGCAAAGATGTTCGACTACATCAACCGCGTTAGTTAACGCTTCCGCTTTCGGTCTAAGAGGGTATGTAGACACACTCTCCCTCTCGTTGCTATGCATCTCCTAGATATATCTTGCGTGATTGTAGGCAATTTTTGAAATACTGCATTCCCCAACAGTGGCATCAGAGCCGAGTCTATGCGTAGATGTTATATGCACGAGTAGAATACAAAGGAGTTGTGGGCGTGGGTATGTACATATTGCTTGCCGTCACTAGTTGTTTCTTGATTCGGCGGTATTGTTGGACGAAGTGGCCCGGACCGACATTACATGACCGCGTTCATGAGACTGGTTCTACCGATGTGCTTTCCACACAGGTGGCTGGCTGGTGTGAGTTTCTCCCACTTTAGTTGAATCGGATTCAATGAACAGAGTTCTTTCTGAAGATCAAAAAACAATCACTATACCACGTTGTGGTTTTTATGCCGTAGGTAAGAACGGTTATTGCTAAGCCCGTAGCAGCCACGTAAAACTTGCAAAAACAAAGTAGAGGACGTCTAACTTGTTTTTGCAGGGCATGTTGTGATGTGATATGGTCAAGACGTGATTATATAATTTGTTGTATGAGATGATCATGTTTTGTAACACAGTTATCGGCAACTGGCAGGAGCCATATGGTTGTCGCTTTTATTATATGAAATGCAATCGCCATGTAATTTCTTTACTTTATCACTAAGCGGTAGCGATAGTTGTGGAAGCAATAGTTGGCGAGACGACAACGATGCTTCGATGGAGATCAAGGTGTCAAGCCGGTGACGATGGTGATCATGACGGTGCTTTGGAGATGGGGATCAAAAGGCACAAGATGATGATGGCCATATCATATCACTTATTTGATTGCATGTGATGTTTATCCTTTATGCATCTTATTTTGCTTAGTACGGCGGTAGCATTATAAGATGGTCTCTCACTAAATTTCAAGGTATAAGTGTTCTCCCTGAGTATGCACTGTTGCTACAGTTCGTCGTGCGGAGACACCATGTGATGATCGCGTGTGATAAGCTCTACGTTCACATACAACGGGTGCAAGCCAGTTTTGCACACGCAGAATACTCGGTTAAACTTAACGAGCCTAGCATATGCAGATATGGCCTCGGAACACTGAGACCGAAAGGTCAAGCGTGAATTATATAGTAGATATGATCAACATAGTGATGTTCACCATTGAAAACTACTCCATCTCACGTGATGATCGGACATGGTTTAGCTGATATTAATCACGTGATCACTTAGATGATTAGAGAGATGTCTATATAAGTGGGAGTTCTTAAGTAATATGATTAGCTGAACTTTAATTTATCATGAACTTAGTACCTGATAGTATTTTGCATGTTTATGTTGTTGTAGATAAATGGCCCGTGATGTTGTTCCGTTGAATTTTAATGCGTTCCTAGAGAAAGCTAAGTTGAAAGATGATGGTAGCAACTACACGTACTGGGTCCGTAACTTGAGGATTATCCTCATTGGTGCATAGAAGAATTACGTCCTGGAAACACCGCTAGGTGCCAAACCCGCTGCAGGAGCAACTCTAGATGTTATGAACACCTGGCAGAGCAAAGCTGATGACTACTCGATAGTTTAGTGTGCCATGCTTTATGGATTAGAACCTATACTTCAACGACGTTTTGAACGTCATGGAGCATATGAGATGTTCCAGGAGTTGAAGTTAATATTTCAAGCAAATGCCCGGATTGAGAGATATGAAGTCTCCAATAAGTTGTATAGCTGCAAAATGGAGGAGAATAGTTCTGCCAGTGAACATATTTTGAATGTCTGGGTACTACAATCATTTGACTCAGCTGAGAGTTAATCTTCCGGTTGATAGTGTCATTGACAAAGTTCTTCAATCACTGCCACCAAGCTACAAAAGCTTTGTGATGAACTATAATATGCAAGGGATGGATAAGACAATTCCCGAGCTCTTCGCGATGCTAAAGGCTACGGAGGTAGAAATCAAGAAGGAGCATCAAGTGTTGATGGTCAACAAGACCACCAGTTTCAAGAAGAAGGGCAAAGGGAAGAAGGGGAACTTCAAGAAGAACAGCAAGCAAGTTGTTGCTCAAGTGAATAAGCCCAAGTCTGGACCTAAGCCTAAGACTGAGTGCTTCTACTGCAAAGGGACTGGTCACTGGAAGCGGAACTGCCCCAAGTATTTGGCGGAAAAGAAGGATGGCAAAGTGAAAGGTATATTTGATATACATGTTATTGATGTGTACCTTACTAATGCTCGCAGTAGTGCCTGAGTATTTGATACTGGTTCTGTTGCTAATATTTGCAACTCGAAACAGGGACTACGGATTAAGCGAAGATTGGCTAAGGGCGAGGTGACGATGCACGTGTGAAATGGTTCCAAAGTCGATGTGATCGCCGTCGGCACGCTACCTCTACATCTACCTTCGGGATTAGTTTTAGACCTGAATAATTGTTATTTGGTGCCTGCGTTAAGCATAAACATTTTATCTGGATCTTGTTTGATGCGAGACGGTTATTCATTTAAATCAAAGGATAATGATTGTTGTATTTACATGAGTAATATCTTTTATGGTCATGCACCCTTGATGAGTGGTCTATTTTTACTAAATCTCGATAGTAGTGACACACATATTCATAGTATTGAAGCCAAAAGATATAAGTTTAATAATGATAGTGCAACTTATTTGTGGCACTGCCGTTTAGGTCATACTGATGTAAAGTGCATGAAGAAACTCCATGCTGATGGGCTTTTGGAATCACTTGATTATGAATCACTTGATGCTTGCGAACCATGCCTCATGGGCAAGATGAATAAGACTCCGTTCTCCAGAACAATGGAGCGAGCAACAGACTTGTTGGAAATAATGCATGCTGATGTATGTGGTCCGATGAGTGTTGATGCTCGCGGCAGGTATTGTTATTTTCTGACCTTCACAGATGATTTGAGAAGATATGAGTATATCTACTTGATGAAACATAAGTCTGAAACATTTGAAAAGTTCAAAGAATTTCAGAGTGAAGTGGAAAATCATCGTAACAAGAAAATAAAGTTTCTACGATCTGATCATGGAGGAGAATGTTTGAGTTACGAGTTTGGTCTTCATTTGAAACAATGCAGAATAGTGTCGCAACTCACGCCACCTGGAACACCACAATGTAATGGTGTGTCTGAACGTCGTAATCGTACTTTATTAGATATGGTGCGATCTATGATGTTTCTTACTGATTTACCACTATCGTTTTGGGGTTATGCTTTAGAGACGACTGCATTCACCTTCTCACCCGTAGCGATACTTAAGTCTGTCCGAATCATGTTAGCAATTGCCGCATTTTATGATTATGAAATTTGGCAAATGGATGTCAAAATTGCATTCCTTAATGGATATCTTAAAGAAGAGTTGTATATGATGCAACCAGAAGGTTTTGTCGATCCAAAAGGTGCTAACAAAGTGTGCAAGCTCCAGCGATCCATTTATGGACTGGTGTAAGCCTCTCGGAGTTGGAATATACGCTTTGATAGTGTGATTAAAGCATATGGTTTTATACAAACATTTGGAGAAGCCTGTATTTACAAGAAAGTGAGTGGGAGCTCTGTAGCATTTCTGATATTATATGTGGATGACATATTGTTGATCGGAAATGATACTGAATTTCTGAATAGCATAAAAGGATACTTTAATAAGAATTTTCCAATGAAAGTCCTCGAAGAAGCTGCTTATATATTAGGAATCAAGTTTTATATAGATAGATCAAGACGCTTAATTGGACTTTCACAAAGCACATACCTTGATAAAGTTTTGAAGAAGTTCAAAATGGATCAAGCAAAGAAAGGGTTCTTGCCTGTGTTACAAGGTATGAAGTTGAGCCATACTCAATGCCCGACCACTACAGAAGATAGAGAGAAAATGAAAGTCATTCCCTATGCTCCAGCTATAGGTTCTATTATGTATGCAATGCTGTGTACCAGACCTAATGTGTGCCTTGCTATTAGTTTAGCAGAGAGGCACCATAGTAATCCAGGAGTGGATCACTGGACAACAGTCAAGAACATCCCGAAATACCTAAAAAGGACTAAGGATATGTTTCTCATTTATGGAGGTGACAAAGAGCTCGTCGTAAATGGTTACGTCAATGCAAGCTTTGACACTGTCCGGATGACTCTAAGTCACAAACCGGATACGTATTTATATTGAATGGTGGAGCTATCAGTTGATGCAGTTCCAAGTAGAGCGTCATGGCGGGATCTACGTGTGAAGCGGATTACATAGCTGCTTCGGAAGCAACAAATGAAGGAGTCTGGACGAAGGAGTTCATATCCGATCTAGGTGTCATACATAGTGCATCGGGTCCAATGAAAATCTTTTGTGACAATACTGGTGCAATTGCCTTGGCAAAGGAATCCAGATTTCACAAGAGAACCAAGCACATCAAGAGACGCTTCAATTCCATCCTCGATCAACTCAAGGAGGGAGACATATAGATTTGCAAAATACATAAGGATCTGAATATTGCAAACCCGTTGACTAAGCCTCTCTCACAAGCAAAACATGATCAACACCAAGACTCCATGGGTGTTAGAATCATTACTATGTAATCTAGATTATTGACTCTAGTGCAAGTAGGAGACTGAAGGAAATATGCCCTAGAGGCAATAATAAAGTTGTTATTTATATTTCCTTATATCATGATAAATGTTTATTATTCATGCTAGAATTGTATTAACCGGAAACTTAGTACATGTGTGAATACATAGACAAACAAAGTGTCACTAGTTTGCCTCTACTTGACTAGCTCGTTAATCAAAGATGGTTAAGTTTCCTAGCCATAGACAAGAGTTGTCATTTGATGAATAGGATCACATCATTAGCGAATGATGTGATGGACTTGACCCATCCGTTAGCTTAGCACTATAATCGTCTAGTTTATTGCTATTGCTTTCTTCATAACTTATACATGTTCCTATGACTATGAGATTATGCAACTCTCGAATACCGGAGGAACACTTAGTGTGCTATCAAACGTCACAACGTAACTGGGTGATTATAAAGATGCTCTACAGGTGTCTCCGATGGTGTTTGTTGAGTTGGCATAGATCAATATTAGGATTTGTCACTCCGATTGTCGGAGAGGTATCTCTGGGCCCTATCGGTAATGCACATCACTATAAGCCTTGCAAGCAGTGTGACTAATGAGTTAGTTACGATATGATGCATTACAGAACGAGTAAAGAGACTTGCCGGTAACGAGATTGAACTAGGTTACCGACGATCGAATCTCGGGCAAGTAACATACCGACGACAAAGGGAACAACGTATGTTGTTATGCAGTTTGACCGATAAAGATCTTCATAGAATATGTAGGAATCAGTATGAGCATCCAGGTTCCGCCATTGGTTATTGACCGGAAATGAGTCTCGGTCATGTCTACATAGTTCTCGAACCCGTAGGGTCCGCATGCTTAACGTTCGATGACGATTGGTATTATGAGTTTATGTGTTTTGATGTACCGAAGGTAGTTTGGAGTCCGGATGTGATCACGGACATGACGAGGAGTCTCGAAATGGTTGAGACATGAAGATTGATATATTGGAAGGTTATGTTTGGACACCGGAATGGTTTCGGACGAGTACGGGCATTTACCGGAGTACCGGGGGGTTACTGGAACCCCCTGGGGGCTTAATGGAAGAGAGAGGTGGGGTGCACCCCCCCAAGCCCAATCCGAATTGGGAAGGGGGTCGGCCCCCCTTTCCTTCTTCTCCTCTCCCCCTTCCTCCCTCGTCCTATTAGGAGTAGGAAAGGGGGAAACCTAGTCCTAGTAGGAGTAGGATTCCCCCCTTTGTGGGCGCACCATGAGGCCGGCCGCCCCCTCCCCTCCTTTATATATGGGGGAGGGGACACCCCATAGACACACAAGTTGATTGTTTAGCCGTGTGTGGTGCCCCCCTCCATAGATTTCCACCTCGGTCATATTGTTGTAGTGCTTAGGCGAAGCCCTGCGACGGTAACTTCATCATCACCGTCATCACGCCGTCGTGCTGACGAAACTCTCCCTCAGCCTTAGCTAGATCAAGAGTATGAGGGACGTCACCGAGCTGAACGTGTGCAGATCACGGAGGTGCCGTGCGTTTGGTACTTGATCGATTGGATCGCGAAGACGTTCGACTACATCAACCGCGTTAGTTAACGCTTCCACTTTCGGTCTACGAGGGTACGTAGACACACACTCACCTCTCGTTGCTATGCATCTCCTAGATAGATCTTGCATGACCGTAGGAAAATTTTGGAATACTACGTCCCCGAACAGGAAGAAACCAACTGTGTGCAATAATGTCAAAGATCGCAGTCGAGTTAGCAATACAGATCATGTGCTGTGAGATTGACAAGGTAAATAGATTCGAGAATGGTTAATAAAATCTAAGACCTTGCATATTAAGGTCAAAATAGTGCTACCAATATACGAGTCTCATACCATGCCATTTCAACGATTGTACCACAAAAGCTCGAAATATTACAATGTTTAAATTCCAAAGTTACATGGCTCAAATTCGAAAATTACAATGTTCAAACTGATATTAGAAATGAAATTCAGCTCATCAGCTGCAAATGCTCATGCCGATCCACTGAACATGGATATCAGAGAGGTTCAAACTAATATTACCACTTCTAAGTCTTGTTTCAAAACCTCACAATTTTTGCAAAGGGGTCAGCCACTGAGAAGTCATGTATGGGGTTGACACGATGACTTCCGATTACTCTGTCATCTGAAGTTCCAAAATGAAATTCAGCATTTTTGGAGCCTATTCCATTCTGCCGCAGGCGCCAGCGCTGATCAACAAACCATTCATTTTTGCGAAAAAAGTAGGCAAACCTCATTTCCTTCAGCACCCTTGCTCTGAGAGCAAAGAACCTGGCAAATATAAGGTCCCTCGGTAGGAGTTCAAAGTAATTTCTGAGAGATGCAGAACTAGGCATTCGACGTGAATGTTATATTGTATCACATTATCCACCACTTGGCCTAATCTTATCTGCAAAAGAAGAAAACGTGTTAGTGCCTACATGCAGTTTTGAACATTACTACAGTCCTATTTGGTTTGCAGGATTTGTAAAATGCACTAACATGCCATCTTCGACCTGACATGATTAACATGGACATTTGATTACATTTTAGAAAAATGTAGCAGATACGTCTATTTTGCATCATGCTTTTATATCGATATTTATTGCATTATGGGCTGTTATTACACATTATGTCACAATACTTATGCCTATTCTCTCTTATTTGACAAGGTTTACAAGAAGAGGGAGAATGCCGGCAATTGGAATTCTGGGCTGGAAAAGGAGCAAATATTAGAGACCTATTCTGCACAACTCCAAAAGTCCTGAAACTTCATGGGAGCACGTTTCAGAATATATAAAAAATATTGGGCGAAGGAAGTACCAGAGGGGGCTGCCCACCATCCACGAGGGTGGGGGGCGCGCCCTACCCCCATGGGCGCGCCCCCTGCCTTGTGGGCCCCCTGGCAGGCCTCCGGTGCCCATCTTCTGCTATATGATGTCTTTTGCCCTGGAAAAAATCATAAGAAAGCTTACGGGACGAAACTCCACTGCCACGAGGCGGAACCTTGGCAGAACCAATCTAGGGCTCCGGTGAAGCTGTTCTGCCGGGGAAACTTCCCTCCGGGAGGGGGAAATCATCACCATCGTCATCATCATCGATCCTCTCATCGGGAGGGGGTCAATATCCATCAACATCTTCACTAATACCATCTCCTCTCAAACCCTAGTTCATCTCTTGTATCCAATCTTTGTCTCAAAACCTCAGATTGGTACCTATGGGTTGCTAGTAGTGTTGATTACTCCTTGTAGTTAATGCTAGTTGGTTTATTTGGTGGAAGATCATATGTTCAGATCCTTTATGCACATTAATACCCTCTGATTATGAACATGAATATGATTTGTGAGTAGTTACATTTGTTCCTGAGGACATTGGAGAAGTGTCGCTTTAAGTAGTCATGTGAATTTAGTATTCGTTCGATATTTTGATGAGATGTATGTTGTCTTTCCTCTAGTGGTGTCATGTGAACGTCGACTACATGACACTTCACCATTATTTGGGCCTAGAGGGAGGCATTGGGAAGTAATAAGTAGATGATGGGTTGCTAGAGTGACAGAAGCTTAAACCCTAGTTTATGAGTTGCTTCGTAAGGGGCTGATTTGGATCCATATGTTTCATGCTATGGTTAGGTTTACCTTAATACTTATTTTGTAGTTGCGGATGCTTGCAAGAGGGGTTAATCATAAGTGGGATGCTTTTCCAAGGAAGGGCAGCACCCAAGCACCGGTCCACCCACATATCGAATTATCAAAGTACCGAACGCGAATCATATGAACGTGATGAAAACTAGCTTCACGATAATTCCCATGTGTCCTCGGGAGCGTTTTCCTTTATATAAGAGTTTGTCCAGGCTTGTCCTTTGCTACAAAAAGGATTGGGCCATCTTGCTGCACCTTATTTACATTTATTACTTATTACCCGTTACAAATTACCTTATCACAAAACTATCTGTTACCGACAATTTCAGTGCTTGCAAGGAATACCTTACTGAAAACCGCTTGTCATTTCCTTCTGCTCCTCGTTGGGTTCGACACTCTTACTTATTGAAAGGACTATGATAGATCCCCTATACTTGTGGGTCATCAAGACTCTTTTCTGGCGCCATTGCCGGGGAGTGAAGCGCCTTTGGTAGGTGGAATTTGGTAAGGAAAATTTTATATAGTGTGCTGAAATTTACTGTCGCTTGTTACTATGGAACATAATCCTTTGAGGGGCTTGTTCGGGGTATCTTCACCCCGACCAGTAGAGCAAAGAGTTGCTCCTCAACCTACTGAATCTACTGAAAATGTTTACTTTGAAATTCCTTCGGGTATGATAGATAAACTGCTAGCTAATCCTTTTACAGGAGATGGAACATTGCATCCCAATTTGCACCTAATTTATGTGGATGAAGTTTGTGGATTATTTAAGCTTGCAGGTATGCCCGAGGATGTTATCAAGAAGAAGGTCTTCCCTTTATCTTTGAAGGAAAAGACATTGACATGGTTTAGGCTATGTGATGTGATATGTCTCCGTCGTATCTACTTTTCCAACCACTTTTGCCCTTGTTTTGGACTCTAACTTGCATGATTTGAATGGAACTAACCCGGACTGACGGTGTTTTCAGCAAAATTGCCATGGTGTTATTTATGTGCAGAAACAAAAGTTCTCGGAATGACCTGAAACTCCACGGAGCGTATTTTTGGAAATAATAAAAAATACTGGCAAAAGATCAATACCAGGTGGCCCACACCCTATCCACGAGGGTGGGGGCGCGCCTGCCCCCCTGGGTGCGCCCCCCTACCTCGTGGGCCCCCTAGAGCTCCTCTGACCTCAACTCCAACTCTATATATTCACTTTCGGGGAGAAAAAAATCAGAGAGAAGGATTCATCACGTTTTACGATACGGAGCCGCCGCCAAGCCCTAAAACCTCTCGGGAGGGCTGATCTAGAGTCCGTTCGGGGCTCCGGAGAGGGGAATCCGTCGCCATCATCATCATCAACCATCCTCCATCACCAATTTCATGATGCTCACCGCCGTGCGTGAGTAATTACATCGTAGGCTTGCTGGACGGTGATGGGTTGGATGATATTTATTATGTAATCGAGTTAGTTTTGTTAGGCTTTGATCCCTAGTATCCACTATGTTCTGAGATTGATTTTGCTATGACTTTGCTATGCTTAATGCTTGTCACTAGGGCCCGAGTGCCATGATTTCAGATTTGAACCTATTATGTTTTCATCAATATATGAGTGTTCTTGATCCTATCTTGCAAGTCTATAGTCACCTACTATGTGTTATGATCCGGCAACCCCGAAGTGACAATAGTCGGGACTACTCCCGGTGATGACTGTAGTTTGAGGAGTTCATGTATTCACTATGTGTTAATGCTTTGGTCCGGTACTCTATTAAAAGGAGGCCTTAATATCCCTTAGTTTCCGCTAGGACCCCGCTGCCACGGGAGGGTAGGACAAAAGATGTCATGCAAGTTCTTTTCCATAAGCATGTATGACTATATTCGGAATACATGCCTACATTACATTGATGAATTGGAGCTAGTTCTGTGTCACCCTAGGTTATGACTATTGCATGATGAACCGCATCCGGCATAATTCTCTATCACCGATCCATTGCCAACGAGCTTTCCATATATTGTTCTCCGCTTATTTACTTTTCTGTTGCTATTGTTACAATCACTACAAAATACCAAAAACATTACTTTTGCTATCATTACCTTTTGCTACCGTTACCACTACTATCATATTACTTTGTTACTAAATACTTTGCTGCAGATATTAAGTTTCCAGGTGTGGTTGAATTGACAACTCAGCTGCTAATACTTGAGAATATTATTTGGCTCCCCTTGTGTCAAATCAATAAATTTGGGTTGAATACTCTACCCTCGAAAACCGTTGCAATCCCCTATACTTGTGGGTTATCAAGACTATTTTCTGGCGCCGTTGTCGGGGAGCATAGCTCTATTCTTTGAGTCACTTGGGATTTATATCTGCTTATCATTATGAAGAACTTGAAAGATCCAAGAACCAAGATTTATCCCTCAACTACGAGGGGAGGTAAGGAACTGCCATCTAGCTGTGCACTTGATTCACCTTCTGTTTTGAGTAAGCTTGCGACACCTAAACCTACTTATGCTATTGATTCTGATATGTCGCATGTTACTGATGATGCCACTTCTGCTATGCATGATACTTATGATGAAACTACTTCTATGATTGATACTACTATGCCACTTGGTGAATTTCTTGATGAACAACTTGCTAGGGCTAGAGAGAATGAAATTATTGAAATTGATAATATTGATGAAAGTGATGATGAAGACTCCCCCCCTAATAAATATGAATTGCCTGTTGTTCCTGAGGGTTATGTTCTGGATGAAGAATCTGCTAGAGCTATTCTTGCTTGCAATGATAGATATGATCTAAAGAGGTTATTAGCTAAATGGAAGCAACAATCCCTTAATGCTAGAATGAAACCTGACCTTGCTTTTGCTACTTCACCTATCTGTATTACTGATAAGGATTATGAATTCTTTGTTGATCCTGATATAATTATTTGGTTGAATCTGATCCTTTTTATGGCTATGAATCTGAAACTATTGTGGCACATCTTACTAAATTAAATGATATAGCTACCCTGTTCACTAATGATGGGAGAACTCACTACTTTTATATCCTTAAAATATTTCCGTTCTCATTAAAGGGTGATGCTAAGATATGGTTTAATTCTCTTGATCCTGGTTGTGTGCGTAGTCCCCAGGATATGATTTATTACTTCTCTGCTAAACATTTTCCTGCTCATAAGAAACAAGCTGCTTTAAGGGATATATATAATTTTGTGCAAATTGAAGAAGAGAGTCTCCCACAAGCTTGGGGGAGGCTTCTCCAATTACTTAATGCGTTGCCTGATCACCCTCTTAAGAAAAATGAAATACTTGATATCTTTTATAACGGACTAACCGATGCTTCCAGATATTACCTGGATAGTTGTGCTGGTTCTGTTTTCAGGGAAAGAACATCGGATGAAGCTGAAATTCTATTGAATAATATGTTGACAAATGAAAATAATTGGACACTTCCCGAGCCAGTTCCTGAGCCTATTCCTAAACCAACTCCGAAGAAAAAGGTGTTCTATTTCTCAGTCCTGGAGATATGCAAGAGGCAAAGAAATCTATGAAAGAAAAGGGTATTAAAGCTGGAGATGTTAAGAATTTATCCCCTATAGAAGAAATACATGGTCTTAATTTACCGCCTGTTGAAGAAATACATCGTCTTGATAACCCGACACAGGTAGTAAAGGTAAATTCTCTCTATAGATATGATAAAGCTGAAATCCCATTTACTAAGTTTGCTAGCCCATGCTTAGATGAGTTTGATAAGTTTATGGTTAAGCAAGAAGACTTCAATGCTTATTTTGGTAGAGAATTAAAACGCAGTGCTGATATGCTTGAACACTTGGGTGATTATATGGCTAATGTTAAAGGTGAACTTAAACTTATTAGTAAACATGCTTCTATGGTTACCACTCAAGTAGAACAAATACTTAAAGCTCAAAATGATTTGCTCAATGAATTGAATAGTAAGAATAATGATTTTGCTGTTAGAGTGGCTACTAGAACTGGTAAAATGACTCAGGAACCTTTGTATCCTGAAGGCCACCCTAAGAGAATTGAGCAAGATTCTCAGAGAAATAATATAGATGCACCTAGTCCTTCTAAAAAGAAGAAAAAGAAAAATGATAGGACTTTGCATGCTTATAGTGAACCTATTACTGAAACACCTGAGAATCCAAATGATATTTCTATTTCTGATGCTGAAACACAATCTGGTAATGAACCTGAAACTAGTGATAATGTTAATGATAATGTTAATGATAATGTTCATGTTGATGCCCAACCTAGCAATGATAATGATATAGAAACTGAACCTGCTGTTGATCTTGATAACCCACAATCAAATAATCAACGTTATGACAAGAGAGACTTTGTTTCCAGGAAACATGGTAAAGAAAGAGAACCATGGGTTCAGAAACCCATGCCTTTTCCTCCCAAACCATCCAAGAAAAAGGATGATGAGGATTTTGAGCGCTTTGCTGAAATGATTAGACATATATTTTTGCGTATGCGATTAACTGATATGCTTAAAATGAATCCTTATGCTAAGTATATGAAATATATTGTTACTAATAAAAGAAAGATACCGGAAGCTGAAATTTCCACCATGCTTGCTAATTATACTTTTAAGGGTGGAATACCAAAGAAACTTGGAGATCCAGGAGTACCCACTATACCATGCTCCATTAAAAGAAACTATGTTAAAACTGATTTATGTGATCTTGGAGCCGGTGTTAGTGTTATGCCTCTCTCTTTATATCATAGACTTGATTTGAATAAGTTGACACCTACTGAAATATCTTTGCAAATGGCTGATAAATCAACTGCTATACCCGTCGGTATTTGTGAGGATGTGCCTGTTGTGGTTGCAAACATTACTATTTTAACGGACATTGTTATTCTTGATATTCCCGAGGACGATAGTATGTCTATTATTCTTGGAAGACCCTTTTTGAATACTGCAGGGGCTGTTATTGATTGCAACAAAGGCAGTGTCACTTTTCATGTTAATGGTAATGAGCATATGATACACTTTCAGAGGAAACAACCTCAAGTCCACAGTATCAATTATATTGGAAAAATTCCATCAATTATTTTTGGAGGTTTTGAATTTCCTCTTCCTACTGTCAAGAAGAAATATGATATTCTTATCGTTGGGGATGTGCATATCCCCGTTGAGGTAACCTAGTGTTATTCAAAAATTCTCCGGTTCCATGTTATTCGGAATGAGTTTGTTCACAAGACTTGATCAACCTTGTTAATGGATTCCTTTTGATGATCATGAGATGGATGAAGTTAGAAAGCACAACCCCCTATACCCTCCTTTTACTTTCTGTTATTCATATTAAATAAAGTAAAAATAGTATTTTCTGTCTGTTATCCGAATTATCCGTTCAATATAAAAATACCCCGAAAATAAAAGTTCTCCAAATGCCCTGAAATTTAAATATGATTTTTTTTCTGGAATATTTGAGAATATTTGGCACTGAGAACACAACAGGGGGCATCCACCTGGCCACGAGGGTGGAGGGCGTGCCCTACCCCCCTGGGCGCGCCCCCCTGCCTCATGGGCCCATGGTGGCCCTCCTCCACTTATTCCTGCACCCAAACTCTCCTTATTCCTCCCACAAACACCATTATCTAGCTCAAACCCGAGTCCAAGCTCATTTTGCTGCCATTTTCGATCTCCTTGCCCAAAGCACCTCTCACAAAACTGCTTGGGGGGATTGTTCCTTGGTATGTGACCCCTCCATTGGTCAAATTAGTTTTTGTTCTAGTGCTTTATTCATTGCATATTTTTGCTGCTTAGGTGACCCTGTTCTTGAGCTTGCATGTCAAATTTATATGGTCAAAAGTAGTTTTGGTGCATGATATTGCCTCTAGGCACTTGTAGGAGTAGTTGCTATCAATTTTGTTAAGTTTGGTTTACTTTTATTTGAAGTTACTAAAAATTTCAGAAATTTTTCAGAGGGAGAAATATGCATAGGAAAATGTACCAAGGTGGTTCTTCAAGGAAACAAGGACCCAGGCTTGCAATGCGTGATGCTGATGATGAGCCACCAAGGGACGCTCCAGTGCGGCCTTGTGAATGGCCTTCAGAGGACTTCATGGATCGAGCGGGAATTAAGGAAGAATTTAATGCATATTTGTGTAACACTGATCTTGTGAGCTTCGAGGAAGAAAAATGCCCTCAGTACCACTATCTCACTAGTTCCTTTGTGAGGAGGTTTGAATTTTCATCTTCACGTAATTCTCAAACTGTCCTATTTGATCTTTATGAAAATTCTTACAGTGTGGACTTAGAGGACTTTACCACTGCTTGCAAACTTCCACAATGGGGTAGTACTAGTGAACCTCGCAAATCTGAATTTAGAGATTTTCTTAGTAGTATAACTGTGGGGGAATCTAGAGATATAACACAAGCTACCATAGGGAGCATTCACTTTCCTGCTATACATTATTTTGCTCTCTTCATAGGTAGATGCATTAACGGTAAAGATGAAGCATGTCACATGTGTGTCCCTGACCTCAGTATTCTTAGGAGTGCTGTGTTAGGAGATAAATCTTATAATTTGGGAGCCATTGTTGCACGTAGGTTGCATCTTAATAGATTTAATGGAGATTTCTTCGGTGGAATTTATGCAACCCGCATAGCTAATTTTCTTGGTATAACCATACATGAGGATGATATTGAGTTGCCCCCTGCTTATTTGGATTATGAGGCTATGGTTCGTCATCAATTTGTTGAGAGGAACGATCAGTTCCTCCAGTACCGACTAATCTTTGACAGATGACGCACCTATCACGTCGCTCTCCCTGCTTCTACTTTCTTTGATTTTCAGGCAAAGGGGAGATATTCTATAACCAGAGAGGAGGCAGAAGAGTATAAGAGGAGGGCTGAGATAGCTCGCCTCCAAGCTGCAGCCCATGATGCAATGACTGCTGCATCTCAGTACGACCCCAACTACAACTTTGGATATCCGCCAGGCCATCCGTGGCATTAGACCAACTTAGGCCAAAAGCCTAAGCTTGGGGGAGTACGTATTTCTCACCGACATTACATTCATGTTCACACACTCATTGCTAGATGTCGGTGTTCATACTCTTTCACTGTAATATCCATGCTAGTTTATTTTCCTTTATATGCTTTCTTCTTGTGTGTTTGATAAACCTTAAGAAAGAACCAAAAAAATTAGTTGTAGCTTTTAGCTAGTTTTAATTTCTATGCTTGTAGTAGTAATTAAAAAGAAAACCCAAAAAGATTTCATGTTCTTCTTTTGCTTGTTGGGAGCTTTCCCGTGTAAATAGTTTTACTTCTTTTCTTTTCTTTGGGGGTCGATAGGAGAAGACCATAATTAAATTGTGGAAGTGACTCCTATATGCATTATTGTTGATTTAACCAAGAGTCCATATTGCTTTGTCTTCTCCTGTTTATTGAATGCTTGCAGATTCCAGCTTAGTCCAATGCACATGCACTGTTATTATTATTCACATCATTCGGTCGTGCAAGTGAAAGGCAATTATGACGATATCTGATGGGATGATTGAGATGGGAGAAGCTGGTATGAACTCGACCTCTCTTGTTTTTGTAAATACGATTAGTTCATCGTTCCCGATTCAGCCTATTATGAATAAACATGTTTGCAATGACAATTAGAGATTATAGTTGCTTATGCCATGCCTAATTAGCTAGGAGCTTATAATGGTTTACCTTGCGTGCCAACATGCTATTAAAATGGTTGTGAGGTGGTATGATAGGGCGGTATCCTCTTTTGAACGATTCGAGTGGCTTGACTTGGCACATATTCACGCATGTAGTTGAAACAAAATCAACATAGCCTCTACGATATTTATGTTCATGGTGCATTATATCCTACTCATGCTTGCATTCGGTGTTGATTAATTTTAATGCATGTTCATGACTGTTGTCACTCTCTAGCTGGTCGCTTCCCAGTCTTTTGCTAGCCTTCACTTGTACTAAGCGGGAATACTGCTTGTGCATCCAACTCCATAAACCCCAAAGTTATTCCATATGAGTCCACCATACCTACCTATATATGGTATCTACCTGCCGTTCCAAGTAAATTTGTATGTGCCAAACTCTAAACCTTCAAATAAATATCCTGTTTTGTATGCTCAAATAGCTCATGTATCAACTAGGGTTGTACGTATCTTCCATGTTAGGCGGGTTATTATCAAGAGGAGTGGACTCCGCTCCTCACTCACGAGAAAATGGCTGGTCACTGGGATGCCCAGTCCCATGCTTTATGCAAACTAAATCAAAATAATTACAAACAAAACTCCCCTGGGACTCTTGTTAGTTGGAGGCACTCATTGTTTCGAGCAAGCCATGGATTGATGCTTGTTGGTGGAGGGGGAGTATAAACTTTACCATTCTGCTTGGGAACCGCCTATAGTGTGTGCAGCATGGAAGATATCGCCATCGCTTGGTTGTTATGTTGACAATGAAAGTATACTTCTCAAAATATTATTCATCTCTATTTTAAAACCGAGCTCTGGCACCTCTACAAATCCATGCTTCCCTCTGTGAAGGGCCTATCTATTTACTTTCATGTTGAGTCATCATCCTCTTATTAAAAAGCACCAGTTGGAGAGCACCACTGTCATTTGCATTCATTACTGTTAGTTTACATTGAGTATGACTTGACTGGATCTCTTTTACCATGAATTACAATGTCTAGTCAGTCCTTGATCTTTAAAGGTGCTCTGCATTTATGTTTTGCAGTCTCAGAAAGGGCTAGCGAGATACCATCTTGTTATATCATATTATGATTGTTTTGAGAAAGTGTTGTCATCCGAGATTTATTATTATTGCTCGCTAGTTGATTATGCCATTGATATGAGTAAACAGGAGACCTAAGAGTTATTGTGAATATGGTTAGTTCATAATGTTTGCTGAAAACTTGAATGCTGGCTTTACATATTTACAAACAAGAGCAAACAGAGTTTGTAAAAGTTTTTCTTTATCACTTTCAGTTTGTCAACTGAATTGCTTGAGGACAAGCAAAGGTTTAAGCTTGGAGGAGTTGATATGTCTCCGTCGTATCTACTTTTCCAAACACTTTTGCCCTTGTTTTGGACTCTAACTTGCATGATTTGAATGGAACTAACCCGGACTGACGTTGTTTTTAGCAGAATTGTCATGGTGTTATTTATGTGCAGAAACAAAATTTCTCGGGATGACCTGAAACTCCACGGAGCGTATTTTTGGAAATAATAAAAAAATACTGGCAAAAGATCAAGACTAGGGGCCCACACCCTAGCCACGAGGGTGCGGGCGCGCCTGCCCCCTGTGCGCGCCCCCTACCTCATGGGCCCCCTGGAGCTCCTCCGACCTCAACTCCAACTCTATATATTCACTTTTGGGGAGAAAAAAATCAAAGAGAAGGATTCATCGCGTTTTACGATACGGAGCCACCGCCAAGCCCTAAAACCTCTCGGGAGGACTGATCTGGAGTCTGTTCGGGGCTCCGGAGAGGGGAATCTGTCGCCATTGTCATCATCAACCATCCTCCATCACCAATTTCGTGATGCTCACCGCCATGCGTGAGTCAATCCATCATAGGCTTGCTGGACGGTGATGGGTTGGATGAGATAGTAGCTTCTTTCTGTGAATCCTTTGCTACTCATGTTGATCTCCCTAAGGAGAAGTGGTTTAAATATAATCCTCCCATTGAAGTAAAAGTAGTTGCACCTATTAAAGTTGAAGAGAAGACTATCACTTATAATGATTCTGTTGTTCCTACTGCTTATATTGAGAAACCACCTTTCCCTGTTAGAATAAAGGATCATGCTAAAGCTTCAACTGTGGTTCGTAAGAGTAATACTAGAACACCTACACCCCTGAGCAAATTAAAGTTGAACCTAGTATTGCTATGGTTAAAGATCTCTTGGCTGATAATATTGATGGGCATGTTATTTACTTCTGTGATGAAGCTGCTAGAATTGCTAGACCTGACATTAAAAATAAACATAGACCTGTTGTAGGCATGCCTGTTATTTCTGTTAAAATAGGAGATCATTGCTATCATGGCTTATGTGATATGGATGCTAGTGCAAGTGCAATACCTCATTCCTTATACAAAGAAATTATGCATGATATTGCACCTGCTGAGATAGAGGAAATTGATGTTACAATTAAGCTTTCCCATAGATACACTATTTCACCAGTTGGGATTGTTAGAGATGTTGAAGTCTTGTGTGGGAAAGTTAAATATCCTGCTGATTTTCTTGTTCTTGGTTCCCCACAAGATAACTTTTGTCCCATTATATTTGGTAGACCCTTCTTGAATAATGTTAATGCTAGGATAGATTGCAAAAAGGATGTTGTTACTATTGGTTTGGGGGATATGTCTCATGATTTTAATTTTGCTAAATTTCATAGACAACCCCATGATAAAGAATTGCCTAATAAAGATGAAATTATTGGTCTTGATTCTATTGCCGTGCCTCCTAATGATCCTTTAAAACAATATTTGCTTGACCATGAAAATGATATGTTTATGAATGAAAGAAGGGAAATAGATGAAGTATTCTTTAAACAGGGACCTATTTTGAAACACAACTTGCCTGTTGAAATCCTAGGGGATCCTCCTCCACCCAAGGGTGATCCCATGTTTGAGCTTAAACCTTTACTGATACTCTTAAATATGCTTATCTTGATGAGAAAGAGATATATCCTGTTATTATTAGTGCTAACCTTTCAGAGCATGAAGAAAAGAAATTATTGAAAACTCTGAAGAAGCACCATGCTGCTATTGGATATACTCTTGGTGATCTTAAGGGCATTAGTCCCACTCTATGCCAGCACAAAATAAAATTGGAGAAAGATGCTAAACTGGTTGTTGATCACCAACGACGGTTAAATCCTAAGATGAAAGAAGTGGTAAGAAAAGAAATACTAAAGCTTCTGGAGGCAGGTATAATTTATCCCGTTGCTAATAGTCAGTGGGTGAGTCCTGTCCATTGTGTCCCTAAGAAGGGAGGTATTACTATTGTTCCTAATGATAAAGATGAATTGATCCCGCAAAGAATTGTTACGGGTTATAGAATGGTAATTGATTTCCACAAATTAAATGAAGCCACTAAAAAGGATCATTACCATTTACCTTTTATTGATCAAATGCTAGAAAGATTATCTAAACATACACATTTTTGCTTTCTAGATGGTTATTCTGGTTTCTCTCAAATACCTATGTCGAAATAGGATCAGGAAAATACCACTTTTACTTACCCTTTTGGTACCTTTGCTTATAGACGTATGCCTTTTGGTTTATGCAATGCACCTGCTACCTTTCAAAGATGTATGATTGCTATATTCTCTGACTTTTGTGAAAAGATTGTTAAGGTTTTCATGGATGATTTCTCCATATATGGAACTTCTTTTGATGATTGCTTAAGCAACCTTGATCGAGTTTTGCAGAGATGTGAAGAAACTAATCTTGTCTTGAATTGGGAGAAGTGCCACTTTATGGTTAATGAAGGTATTGTCTTGGAGCATAAAATTTCCGAAAGAGGTATTGAAGTTGACAAAGCTAAAGTTGATGCTATTGAAAAGATGTGGTGTCCTAAGGACATTAAAGGTATAAGAAGTTTCCTTGGTCATGCCGCTTTTTATAGGAGGTTCATTAAGGACTTATCTAAAATTTCCAGGCCTCTCACTAATCTCTTACAAAAAGATGTTCCTTTTGTCTTTGATGATGATTGTGTAGAAGCATTTGAAATACTTAAGAAAGCCTTGATTTCTGCACCTATTGTTCAGCCACCTGATTGGAATTTGCCCTTTGAAATTATGTGTGATGCTAGTGATTATGCTGTAGGTGCTGTTCTAGGACAAAGAGTTGATAAGAAATTAAATGTTATCCAGTATGGTAGTAAAACTCTAGACAGTGCCCAGAGAAATTATGCTACTACTGAAAAAGAATTTTTAGCAGTTGTATTTGCTTGTGATAAGTTCAGACCTTATATTGTTGATTCTAAAGTAACTGTTCATGCTGATCATGCTGCTATTAAATATCTTATGGGAAATAAAGATGCTAAACTTAGACTTATTAGATGGGTTCTCTTGATACAAGAATTTGATTTGCATATTATCGATAGAAAAGGAGCTGAGAACCCCGTTGCAGACAACTTGTCTAGGTTAAAGAATGTTCTTGATGACCAACTACCTATTGATGATAGCTTTACTGATGAACAATTAGCTGTCATAAATGCTTCTCGTACTGCTCCATGGTATGTTGATTATGTTAATTACATTGCTGCTAAATTTATACCACCTAGTTTCACATACCAGCAAAAGAAAAAGTTTTTCTATGATTTAAGACATTACTTCTGGGATGACCCACACCTTTATAAAGAAGGAGTAGATGGTGTTATTAGACATTGTGTACCTGAGCATGAAAAGGAACAGATCCTACGCAAGTGTCATTCCGAGGCTTATGGAGGACACCATGCTGGAGACAGAACTGCACATAAGGTATTGCAATCCGGTTTTTATTAGCCTACACTCTTCAAAGATGCCCATAAGTTTGTCTTGTCTTGTGATGAATGTCAAAGAATTGGTAATATTAGTAGACGTCAAGAAATGCCTATGAATTATTCACTTGTTATTGAACCATTTGATGTTTGGGGCTTTGATTATATGGGACCGTTTCCTTCCTCTAATGGGTATACACATATTTTAGTTGCTGTTGATTACGTTACTAAGTGGGTAGAAGCTATTCCAACTAGTAGTGCTGATCATAACACCTCTATTAAGATGCTTAAAGAAGTTATTTTTCTGAGGTTTGGAGTACCTAGATACTTAATGACTGATGGTGGTTCACATTTTATTCATGGTGCTTTTCGTAAGATGCTTGCTAAGTATGATGTTAATCATAGAATTGCATCTCCATATCATACACAGTCTAGTGGTCAAGTAGAACTGAGTAATAGAGAGCTTAAATTAATTTTGCAAAAGACTGTTAATAGATCTAGAAAGAATTGGTCCAAGAAACTTGATGATGCATTATGGGCTTATAGATCTGCATATAAAAATCCTATGGGTATGTCTCCGTATAAAATGGTTTATGGAAAAGCATGTCACTTACCTCTCAAACTAGAACATAAGGCATATTGGGCCATTAAAGAGCTCAATTATGATTTCAAACTTGCCGGTGAGAAGAGGCTTTTTGACATTAGCTCACTTGATGAATGGAGAACCCAGGCTTATGAGAATGCAAAACTGTTTAAAGAAAACAAAATGATACAAAAGCGTGAGTTTAATGTAGGTGATTATGTTTTGCTATACAACTCTCGTTTAAGATTTTTTGCAGGAAAACTCCTCTCTAAATGGGAAGGTCCTCACATTATCGAGGAGGTCTATCGTACCGGTGCCATAAAAATCAACAACTTCAAAGGCACAAATCCGAGGGTGGTGAACGGTCAAAGAATCAAACATTATATCAGGTAATCCTATAAATGTTGAAACTAATGTTATCGAAACCGTAACCCCGGAGGAATACATAAAGGAGACTTTCCAAAACATTCCAGACTCCGAAAAGGAAGAGGTATGAGGTACGGTAAGTAAACCAACTCCAAAACAGTTCTAATAGCAATTTTGCTCCATTTTGGAATATTTAAGAAAATAGGAAAATAAGAAGCAGCCCGGGAAGGACACGAGGCGTCCACGAGGGTGGAGGGCGCACCCTACCCCCTGGGCGCACCCCCTGCCTCGTGGGCACCTCGTGTTCCCTCCGGACTCCGTTTTCTTGCAGGATACTTCTTTTGGTCGGTAAAAGTTCATTATATAATCTCCCGAAGGTTTTGACCACCGTACCATGCAAATATCCTCTATTTTTGTTTTGAGCTGTTTCTGCTGCAGATCTAGAGCAAGATGTCTTCTCAAGAGTTAGTCAGGGAGAGTCGGGTGTCTCATCTGATACCGGGGTCAAGAGCAAACAGCGATGCTGACCACTTTGGGCCATCAACCGAGGAAGAGATGGAGGTCGACTTGAAAATGGTAGATGCCATGGAGGAGGATCAAGAAGTTACTTCTCGTTTCTGAGCCGGATTCATGACGGGGGAACTACAGAGCTCAGCTATTCCAAACTCGGTCATCCCTTCCAATGTTGGATTTCTTTCTTATGAAAATATGAAAAGAGTGTTACTTGTTCTCCCACAGCTATGCAACATCCTTGGGTGAAAGGAGCTTTAGCCGTCACAGGCAAGCTCTGTAAGGAAATAATGGACCTCAAGCAGCAAGTCAATAAGCTCGAGGAAGATAATCGTATCCTGAGGGGCATCATCACCAAGAATATCACATCACCCCCCAAACAAAGAGACATAAACACATGGGTATGGGCACTCCCCTTGGAAACTGCCAAGCTTGGGGGAGTGCCCCGGTATCATATCACCGTCACACTTTTATCTTTACCGTTTTTCTTAGTTCGATCCTTTTGGTAATATCTTGATATAGTAGAATAAAGTTTTAGTATGATCTAGTTTTGAGTTTTGCTTTATGATCCTTCTATGTAATCGAGTCCATGAGCTATATAATAAAGATTAGTCTTGAGTCAAGGGATTTGCCATCTTGCTATGATCTTGAGGGAATAAAAAAGAAGAGAAGAATAAAAAGAATTAAAGAGATCATATGGATCTTATGGAGAGTAATGACTTCACATATAAATAGTATGGTGAATAAAAGTTGTTGAGAATTGACAAACATAGTTTTGGTCATTGTTGCAATTAATAGGAAGTAATAAAGAAAGAGAGGTTTTCACATATAAATATACTATCCTGGACATCTTTTATGATTGTGAGCACTCATTAAAATATGACATGCTAAAGAGTTGATGTTGGACAAGGAAGACAACGTAATGGGTTATGTTTTCTTACATCTGAAATAAATTATATTGTCATGGATCATCCAACATGTTGAGCTTGCCTTTCCCTCTCATGCTAGCCAAATTCTTTGCACCAAGTAGAGATACTACTTGTGCTTCCAAATATCCTTAAACCCAGTTTTGCCATGAGAGTCCACCATACCTACCTATGGATCGAGTAAGATCCTTCAAGTAAGTTGTCATTGTTGCAAGCAATAAAAATTGCTCTCTAAATATGTATGATTTATTAGTGCGGAGAAAATAAGCTTTATACGATCTTGTGATGTGGAAGAAATAAAAGCGACGGACTGCATAATAAAGGTCCATATCACAAGTGGCAATATAAATTGACGTTCTTTTGCATTAAGATTTCGTGCATCCAACCATAAAAGCACATGACAACCTCTGCTTCCCTCTGCGAAGGGCCTATCTTTTATTCTTGTCTTATACTTCATACAAGAGTCATGGTGATCTTCACCTTTTCTTTCCTTTTTACATTTTATCCTTTGGCAAGCACAATGTGTTGGAAAGATCCTGATATATATAGCTAATTGGATGTGAGTTTTCATGAACTATTATTGTTGACATTACCCTTGAGGTAAAAGGTTGGGAGGCAATACTATAAGCCCCTATCTTTCTCTGTGTCCGATTAAAACTTCATACCCATAAATATTGCGTGAGTGTTAGCAATTATGAAAGACTAAATGATATTTGAGTATGTAGACTTGCTGAAAAGCTCTTATATTGACTCTTTCCGATGTTATGATAAATTGCAATTGCTTCAATGACTGAGATTATAGTTTGTTAGTTTTCAATGAAGTTTATGATTCATACTTGAAACTGTAAATGAATTGTTACTTTAGCATAAGAGATCATATGACAATATATATATGTGTTGCAGTTATAAGAATGATCATGATGCCCTCATGTCCGTATTTTATTTTATCGACACCGCTATCTCTAAACATGTGGACACACTTTTTGATTTTGGCTTCCGCTTGAGGACAAGCAAGGTCTAAGCTTGGGGGAGTTGATACTTCCATTTTACATCATGCTTTTATATCAATATTTATTGCATTATGGGCTGTTATTACACATTATGTCACAATACTTATGCCTATTCTCTCTTATTTTACAAGGTTTACATGAAGAGGGAGAATGCCGACAGCTGGAATTCTGGGCTGGAAAAGCAGCAAATATTAGAGACCTATTCCGCACAACTCCAAAAGTCCTGAAACTTCACGGGAGCACGTTTCAGAATATATAAAAAATATTGGGCGAAGGAAGTACCAGAGGGGGGACACTCACCATCCACGAGGGTGGGGGCGCGCCCTACCCCCCTGGGCGCGTCCCCTGCCTCGTGGGCCCCCTGGCAGGCCTCCGGTGCCCATCTTCTGCTATATGAGGTCTTTTGCCCTGAAAAAAATCATAAGAAAGCTTACGAGACGAAACTCCGCCGCCACGAGGCAGAACCTTGGCGGAAGCAATCTTGGGCTCCGGCGGAGCTGTTCTGCTGGGGAAACTTCCCTCCGGGAGGGGGAAATCATCACCACCATCGTCATCATCGATCCTCTCATCGGGAGGGGGTCAATCTCCATCAACATCTTCACCAGCACCATCTCCTCTCAAACCCTAGTTCATCTCTTGTATCCAATCTTTGTCTCAAAACCTCAGATTGGTACCTGTGGGTTGCTTGTAGTGTTGATTACTCCTTGTAGTTGATGCTAGTTGGTTTATTTGGTGGAAGATCATATGTTCAAATCCTTTATGCATATTAATACCCCTCTGATTATGAACACAAATATGATTTGTGAGTAGTTACGTTTGTTCCTGAGGACATGGGAGAAGTCTCGCTGTATGTAGTCATGTGAATTTGGTATTCATTCAATATTTTGATGACTACATGTGTGTTGTCTTTCCTCTAGTGGTGTCATGTGAACGTCGACTACATGACACTTCAACATTATTTGGGCCTAGAGGAAGGCATTGGGAAGTAATAAGTAGATGATGGGTTGCTAGAGTGACATAAGCTTAAACCCTAGTTTATGAGTTGCTTCGTAAGGGGCTGATTTGGATCCATATGTTTCATGCTATGGTTAGGTTTACCTTAATACTTATTTTGTAATTGTGGATGCTTGCAAGAGGGGTTAATCATAAGTGGGATGCTTGTCCAAGGAAGGGTAGTACCCAAGCACCGGTCAACCCACAAATCAAATTATCAAAGTACCGAACGTGAATCATATGAACGTGATGAAAACTAGCTTGACGATAATTCCCATGTGTCCTCGGGAGCGTTTTCCTTTATATAAGAGTTTGTCCAGGCTTGTCCTTTGCTACAAAAAGGATTGGGCCATCTTGCTGCACCTTATTTACATTTATTACTTGTTACCCATTACAAATTACCTTATTACAAAACTATCTGTTACCGACAATTTCAGTGCTTGCAGAGAATACCTTACTGAAAACCGCTTGTCATTTCCTTCTGCTCCTCGTTGGGTTCGACACTCTTACTTATCGAAAGGACTATGATAGATCCCCTATACTCGTGGGTCATCAGTAGCCTTCTTCACAAGAGGTTGGAGTGGATGAAAAGTTCCCTAAGAAAACTAGTACACATGAATCCAAAGGAGAAATGCTTATTGATTGTAACCATATGGATCAAGCAACCAATATGGGGGGGGGGGTGGAACATGTATGTACTGAAATCCTCCAAAAGAATCCTTCAGAAATCATAGTACATTGTCATTGTAAACTTGGAAAAGGGTGTCACAAATTGAACTCCCTTATGGTTAACATTTAACAGGAAAGGAACATCACATCGACATATAGCTTCTCCAGGCACGTAAAGCATATCAGAAAACTGACAACTTGCTCCAGGTTGGGGCCGATAGATTCTAGTGCCAAGACCTTCACTATGCGCAGTTTCGGGGTCAAGCTTTTCGGAATCATTTTCTCAATGACAGACGAACACACATCTTCAAAATTAGAAATAATATTAATTTGTAGAACGAGAGGTAGAAGGCGGCTATTGTACCTGAACGGGTGTGGATCCAATAACAAGTTCGAAGTATTTGTCAGGCGAGTAGCCCACCACTGTCAATTTCGGTGTAGAAATGGCATTGATTCTTGTTGGACCTTGTTGATCAACTACAAGTAATCTCTCAAGTGCAGGTGTGTCCTTAATGACCATACCGTGGTACACATCTTGTGATGTCTCCCTGCCGCACCAGCAACACACATAAATAGTCCGGAGAGTCAGGGAGGTGATGTGGAAGGTACTCAACCCATTGATCGCCTGAAGATGAAGGTACTCGAGTGCAGTACAGCCATGGAGCAGGCGCTCCATGTCATCGTTTGAGAGGCAGACGACGAGGAGCTCGAGGTGCTTCAGTCGTGGTAGAGTAAGAGCGGGTGCGTCATTAAGGGGGGGGGGAATGGCAGTTCCTGAACTTGGCGACGCGCAGTGTGGGTGTGAGGCGTAGTGTGGACATTGGCAGCGACCGCATATGCCCATCATCAAAAGTGAGCTCCTCGAGCTAATCTAGGGCAGGGATCGGAACCAGTCGTCAAGCTTTTGCTCGGTCCTTGTCGTTGGAATGAAACTTTCCCATTCTAAGGCCTCTGGTTGGGCCAAGGTGACTGCCGAGGATCTTGGAGAACGCATCCAAGCTTTTGCGATAGCCATGGCAGAGCTCGTGGGTGTCGATGAGGTCGAGAGGGTTGGACTTCCATAGGGGGCGCCACCGCTGGGAAAGGACGGTTGTCTGTGCCCCATATTTGATTGGGAGGAGGGAGATGATGACTGTCAACATATCATCGAGGAGGCTGCTGATGAAGTCTAGGCCTGCTAGAGTCGCTTGCGGTTCTAGCTCACCCCGCCTCCGCTTGTTGGCAGCCCCATTCTCCACCTCCGGAGTCTCCTTGTCAGCGGCGCTTTCTGGTAGAAATGGGAGTATAGGGAATATTTAGTTAAAATAGGGCAATAGAAAAGTGTATTAGTAACTAGAAGTTATCAGGTAGGAATATAGTAATAAAATGGAATAACAATTGGTTGCTTAAATACTACACAATTCATTTGCCATTGCTGGGTAAGTCAACATGAAGATAGTTGAAAAGAAAACTTACTTCGAACAAAGTCTGGACGGATGATTTTGTCGGGGAAGTTAGCATATATCTCATGACCAGGCCCTTTTATGTGTTAGTGCCAGCTTTCAGTACATAAAACTTAGATTTTTTTCTTCCAAAAGCCAGTGCAAAAATAGGAGTCACCACGTTCATCAAGTCTTACAGTAGCAACGATTGTAAATCCATGGTTTGTGTGCAGTATGACATCCGTGCAGTCTTGATCTATGTAAAGGGAAAGATCGTGCACTACATAATCTATTGCATAGCAAGGGATGCGCTGCAGAAAATGGTAGGATTGTTAAAGAAAATATGGTAACATGCAAATATGGGCCGAAATTGAAAGAACTGTACAACAGTTGAAATCAAAGGACAAAAATCTATAATTAAACAGATAGGGTAAACATGATGTCATGGAAATATGAGAGTAATCAAAAGAAAAGTACATCATTAATTTGTCTAATATAGAAAGGAGAGGGGGAAAATCCCCTTTGACTTATATGGTGCATGTGGCACCTTTTATCCAAATGTAGCAATATTTAGAATATGTTCAGGAAAGTAGGGCATGCCAACTGATTTGGGGTGAGATTGAACGTACCACACGCGTCCTCAACTGATCTGGTACGGTGAGATGGAATCTCTGGCGGAGGTCGCAAAGTCCTGATGTGTCGGCGCACTGTACATTCTATGAATGAAAGAAAACCCTCAAATCAGCTCGAATAAAAATGAATTCACGACGATTTTCGACGGGTGATTAAAGGAGGCAGATGAACTAGGATAAGAGATGAGATAATATCTCATTAAATTAGTTAACTTGTCATGCATGAGAAAGAACCCTCAGTACGACAGATTCCACAATCGAGCGGAGCTGGGTCGACCACGAGCAGCGTCGAGAAAGTCGATGGCGATAGGCGGCGGCAAGAGGAAGTGGCAAAATGTGATGGGCTTTGTCGGCAGCCTAGCGGCGGCGGCAATCGTCGAGCTAAGTGTTGACCGCCGCGATAGGTGATGCGATGGCATAGACGCGGAGGAGGTTGTGCAGGTGTGAATGGGGACCAGAGGGGGTGGCGGGCGGGGTGAGGGTTTTTGTGACGTGGGGATGGTGAGGGTTTTCTTTTTTGAATTGGGTGGTGAGAGTTTTCTGTCCCACAAAGAATTTTGGAGGTGACGGTTTGCTAGAGCGAACCGTGTGTGATTGATGCAACATGCAAAATGGAAGTCATTGCACACGGTTCCAATTTTGGGAACCATGTGTGATTGACGTACTACCTCCGTCCTGGTTTATTGGCCCCCCTTGTAATTTTACCAAATTTTGACCAAATATTTAACTAAGAAATGTTTATGCATGTCACCAAAAACTATATCATTGAACACTATGCTCAAATACCCATCCAACGATATAATTTTTGCTGACCTGCACTAACACTTTGTCAGTTAAACCTTTGGTCAAAATTTAACACAAATTACAAAGGGGACCAATAAACCAAGACAAAGGTAGATTCCATCAACCAAAGTGGTTGCATCCATATCCCACGGTTAGACATAAGTAAACATAGATTAAACATACTCAGACATAGATAATAAGCGTACATGTACATAAGCATAGTTCAACCATAAGTACATAGTTCAACCGTCATTAAGCATACTCAAGCGTACATAGTTCGATCCATCCCACATCTCTTCTCACATGCCAGCACGATCCTGAAGCTTTTCCAGGTACTCAGCATATGCGCCGTGCGCCACCCTGCGAGAATACTTCTGATTGAAGGAGCCAACGGCCCGTCCTCTTGCATGCGCCAGAACACTTAGATACACATCATGAAGCTTGTGGTTGCAAAATGGGCATCGATAGTCACCGTTCCACGTCCTAATACGCCTGTTATGCATTTCCGCATAAAGCTCCCTCAGGATTTGCCTCTTGTACCTCCTCTGACCATCTTCATCCTCGCTGTCCACATCGTCATACAACACCTATACAAATAGTAAAACAAATTTGGCATCAAATAATTGATTACATGTCGTGAAGTAGGATTAGGAATTTATGGCTATTTATTTATACATATCCAGAGATTATGGTTCGACTTTTAAGCATAGCCGTCTATGCACATACCAATCTTGAAGAAAATAATGGGGCAAACATATGTAGGTCATTCAAAATCAATTGTCAATTCCTGGCCAGGAATTATTGGCACGAACACTAACCCTAGTCGGATTACTAGCAGAAATCATTTGCATAGATGAAACAACTAATCACTTATCGCTTGTACCATTCAAACAATCAATACACTACACGGATCTAATGAAACTTACTCAGATTTCATGGATTGGGACAACATAACCATAGGATTTCTATTCCAAAAAGGGGGAGGCAAGAGTAACCAGAGAAACCCTATGATCTATTTGACACATAAATGGGTATAGATGACTAACCAGCTGTCCGTCGTCATCGGAGTCGTCACCGGAGTGGTCGTCGGAGTCGGAGTCGTTGCCGGGGTCGTCACCAGATTCGGTGTGGAACTCCGCCTCTGGCTATGGAAGCTCGACGCCGTCGACGACGTCAGGGTGCAGCGATAACTCGCCAGCGGTGACGACAACCTCTATCTCCATCTCCACGCCGTGCTTTAGTGCTTTAGCAGCCCCGACGTCGCCACTCCCTCCGATGGGGCGCTTCGGCGCCAACCTTATACACTGACGGCTTTGAGGACTAAGAGTGACATCCAGGATGCAAGCGGAGAGAGAGGATTGTGTGTGTGTGGCGAGGATAGGGGGTGCGGCTGCTCGGGCACACCATTAATATGGAGTAGTGGGAGTTGTGGGAGAGAGGCGGGCGGCGGCCAAACCGATGGCTCGCCTCCCCGATGAGCCTGCGCACCGGACTGTTGGCATGCCTACCAAAGTTTCACACAGCTACTCGCACGCCTCCTGATGACACTGCGCAGCGAGCACGCCTCCGTCAATTCACACACCTGCACGCAAGCCTCCCCGTCTGCCTACGCGGCGGACTGCTCACATGCGTCCCGTCAACTCACGCCTGCTCGCACGGCACACGGGTCGCGCGGCGGCACGTATATTGTTTTTCTATTTGGATGATTAATGATGTCGCTTTATTGCTTAACCGAAGCATGGCACGTATCCATCGTTGGTCTAATGCTCACGATTCGAATAAACAATCCGTTTGGGATATTGGTTCCCAATTATTAATAATCTCCCATTTGTAATTAGATAAAGATTACATCAAAACTGGTCTCAAATTTGACAAAGAAAGTACAATACCACTTTGTATTGGTGTCCATATGACAACATGATAAGTTTCATGAACTTCAAATAAGTTTTGGATGTACTAGAATTTTAAAATCAAGATTCTCAATGTTTGAAATTTGTTGCATGGGGAGTAAACATACACCCAGTGAGACACATGCATTTTTTGCAATCCAGTTAGGTGCACTGTCACGTGTGCATGTAGCTCAAATTTGATTTTTGCACATTATACCCGTAGAAAATCAATCAATTAATGTACTAAAATGTCTTAATGATCTCTGTGATTTTTTCAAAATTAAAACGTCCCTCCTTCGGTAACATATGTTCACCGCGGGATAATTAATTTAACATGCATCGTAGTTGTGGTGGATTCGCGGTGTGTGTGTGGGTGTGTGCGTCTGGGGGTGGCAGGTAGCTCGTAGTACACTACGAGTTGTGAGCCACTGTGTGGGTTGGCCGTTTTGTTAGGCAGGCCGGTGCCACATTAGAGTCGTGGAATCATTATTTAAAACATTACACAACCCTTTCATACATACATGTTTTAGCCACATGCAGTCAATGGTTGTCCTACACGACACTCGATACTCGTGTGTGACGCTTTCTGTGGGCCCGCGAGGTCGTCGTCCATCACTTTGACGAATAGTCGGCAATGAGGTTAATTTGACCAGGAAGGTAGAATCTTTTTTGTTTGTGTTATGGTGGTATATAGTACGCATCGAAGAGGTGGGAGGGGACTAGCATATATACTATACGTACGCGTCCGTGAACAAGTATACCTCACTTAGTCAAGACTTTTTGGTTTCCGAGGCACGTGCCACATCAAAATTGTGAAATTGGCTATTCAAACATCACACAACACCTCTTTGGGCCACATGCATGCATGCAGTGGTTATCCTAGCTAGGACACTCACGTGTGACGCTTCCATCTGTGGGCCCACGAGGCCATCGTCGATGCATGCATGCATCACTTTGACCTACATTGGGAGAGGTTAATTAATTTCACCATCGATGAGGATTCTTTTGGGTTGTACATATTACGGCAGGAGCATATAGTATGCGGTGAAGAGGGGGGAAGGGGACCATCATATGTAGTATGCTTCATGAACCTCGCTCTGTGTGGGTGCATGGTTTATGGTTTTTGAGGCATGTGGCACATCAAAGTTGTGCATTTTGGGTATTCAACATATATATGTTTGGCCCACATGTAAAGCGGCGGTGGTTGTCCTCTCGCACCCACTTAAGCGGTTATCAGCGATATCGATGCTTTCCATGTGTGGGCCCGCTTGGTCCCTCACTACTTTTTGCCTGACAACAAGAAAGGTTAATTTGACTTAGGAGGGGATTGTTATTTTTGCTTGTAATACGATATATATAGGTCATGCTCTGGGATGACATGCATGATACAGTTTGAGCACACACACATGCATGTGTACGCATGAATCCCTCCCAAGTCGAAGTGGCTAGTACAACGACACGTCATGAACCGATCTCGCTCTGTGTGGGGAGCTAGTGTATGATTTTTGATGCACGCGCCACATCAATGTTGTGAAATGGTATTCAAACATGCATGCACGCATCACCTCCATACATATGCATGTAGTGGTTGCCTTCTAATGGTACACTCCCTCTCGTGGTTATCGGCGACAAGCCTATATATTCGTGGGCCCGCATGGACATCCATGATCACCTTTACCAACAACAAGATAGGTTACCATGGCGGATTCTTCATTTGGTTCGTGCTATCATAGTATAGGTCATGGTGAGACTCAGACCTTAAGTTTGAGCGCATATACTATGCACGCATGCATGCATGAATCCCCGTCGTTGGCTTGAAGTGTGGTGTAACATACATATGCATCGTCAACCTAACCCTCACTCAGTGTGGGGATTTCTAGTTCGAAATCATGGTGCCACATCAAAGTTGTTCCATTGTTACTCAAAAACACACCTCTCCATACATATGTTTGGGCCACACGCATGCAGTGGTTGTTTTCGGGGACTAGCTATTTGCGTGATTATTGGCGAGCTAGCCCATCTCCGGGGTCGCATGGACGGCCATCACTTTGACCAACAACAAGAGAGAGGTTGTACGACCAAGGTGGATTATTCTTGGTCTGTTTTACGATCCATCTTGGTGAGATATGCCTCTCTGGCCCGCCGACTGAAAGTGTGTGTGTGTG
>NC_041380.1:299843190-299901412 GCF_002162155.2 Triticum dicoccoides
GGGGGGCTGCTAGGTACTTCACACTTTGCTAGGTGAACCTCGGTTGGGGGGGGGGAGGGGCATGCATTCATAGCTTAGGATTCCCTTCGTGCAGACACGAGGGGGGTGGGGGCAAGCAATACCGTGAGCTTTGCGAGATAGGTGCCACATCGAAGTTGCATTTAGTATTTGAAAATCAAACCACCCTTTTCATACATAAATTTGGTCCACATGCAAGTGTGTTCATGTTCTGACCCTCTACCGCGTCATTTTTCGCCAAATTTATGAACATTAGACAAGTCGGATGACGGAACGGACACGGTTCACTCAAACTAACCATGTGCCACGACGGTGCCCCTGTCACGCACACATCCGCACAGTACATTGGGCTCCACGAGGCTCCTCCTCTCAAAAATATCTGCCCGCCTCGAGGGTTTTTCTGTTTCACAACACACGGTTGTTATCTCCAAACCATGTGCGATATTTCTTGTTCCCAATCCCGCCTGCATCCCTAGAAAATATCTGCCAGCCTCGACGGTTTTTTTGTTTCATAACACACGGTTGTTATCTCCGGACCGTGTGCGATGCACTATCATCAAAATTTTCAATAGCCCTGGCATTTCACTCCTGCGTTTGACTCCCGCGTAGTAAAATTTTCAGTACCCGCATCATTTCCTCAAACACCCCCTCCCCCTCCACACACACACACACCAAAACCTCCTCGGGCGTGCGCGCACACACACACACCCTCCCTTGCTCGAAACCCTAGCAAGGTCCCCACTGCCGCAGCCGCAGCCGCCGCTGCAAGGCCTCCATTGTCAACATCCGCCAGTTTGCCCGTGCAGCTTACCCACCGATCACCATACCCAGGCCGCCCTGAGTTTCTTAGATGACGCCTGCCAAACGCCCCCTTTCCCACAGATCCCCATCCCCACCCCCCACTCTAGAGCGTCGCAGCCTAAGCTCGGCTACGCTTCCCGTGGAGCTCGAGGAGCGACTGGCCCAAAAGAGGTGTATCGCGGTCTCTTCGCCCGACGTCGCCGAGGAAGCTGACGACCATTACTGGTGGCAGGCACTCAAGCAGCGTGCTAGAGTATGCGGGCATGTCTTGGCCGCCGCCTACGACATCGAGGTCATTGACAACGACGGCCTGAGGCGGGCTATGTCACATGTTAAGTGGCCCACCCCCAACCCCTCGGGTTCAACCGCCGTCGATCTCATCCATGGCCCCGCTGATACGTCTCCAACGTATCTATAATTTTTGATTGTTCCATGCTATTATATTATCTGTTTTGGATGTTAATTGGCTTTATTTTACACTTCTATATTATTTTTGGGACTAACCTACTAACCCAAGGCCCAGTGCAAATTGTTGTTTTTTTGCCTATTTCAGTGTTTCACGGAAAAGGAATATCAAACGGAATGAAACCTTCGGGAGAGTTATTTTTAGGACAAACGTGATTCAGAGGACTTGGAGTAGATGTCAAGCAACCAACGAGGTGGCCACGAGGCAGGAAGGCGCGCCTACCCCCCTCGTGGGCCCCTCGTGGCTCCACCGACCTACTTCTTCCTCCTATATATATTCATATACCCCGAAAACATCCAGGAGCACCACGAAACCCTATTTCCACCGCCGCAACCTTCTTTACCCAAGAGATCCCATCTTGAGGCCTTTTCCGGAGCTCCGCCGGAGGGGGCATCGATCACGGAGGGCCTCTACATCAACTCCATGGCCTCTCCGATGATGTGTGAGTAGTTTACTTCAGACCTTCAGGTCCATAGCTATTAGCTAGATGGCTTCTTCTCTCTCTTTGAATCTCAATACAAAGTTCTCCTCGATCTTCTCGGAGATCTATTCGATGTAACTCTTTTTGCGGTGTGTTTGTCGAGATCCGGTGAATTGTGGGTTTATGATCAAGTCTATCTATGAACAATATTTGATTCTTCTCTGAAATCTTTTATGTATGATTGGTTATCTTTGAAATTCTCTTCGAATTATCAGTTTGGTCTGGCCTACTAGATTGATCTTTCTTGGAATGGGAGAAGTGCTTAGCTTTTGGGTTCAATCTTGCAGTGCTCGATCCCAGTGACAGAAAGGGAAACGACACTTATTGTATTATTGCCATCGAGGATAAAAAGATGGGGTTTATATCATATTGCTTGAGTTTATCCCTCTACATCATGTCATCTTACCTAATGTGTTACTCTGTTCTTATGAACTTAATACTCTAGATGCATGCTGGATAGTGGTCGATGTGTGGAGTAATAGTAGTAGATGCAGGCAGGAGTCGGTCTACTTGTCACGGACGTGATGCCTATATACATGATCATGCCTAGATATTCTCATAATTATTCGCTTTTCTATCAATTGCTCGACGGTAATTTGTTCACCCACCGTAATACTTATGCTATCTCGAGAGAAGCCACCAGTGCCTATGGCCCCCGGGTCTATTCTCCTTTATATTAATCTCCCGTCAACAAGCTATTTCTATTACCATTTATTTTGCAATCTTTATTTTCCAATCTATATCATAAAAATACCAAAAATATTTATCTTATTATTATTATCTCTATCAGTTCTCACTCTCGTAAGTGACCGTGAAGGGATTGACAACCCCTTTATCGCGTTGGTTGCGAGGTTCTTATTTGTTTGTGTAGGTACGAGGGACTTGCGTGTAGTCTCCTACTGGATTGATACCTTGGTTCTCAAAAACAAAGGGAAATACTTACGCTACTTTGCTGCATCACCCTTTCCTCTTCAAGGGAAAACCAATGCAGTGCTCAAGAGGTAGCAAGAGGATTTCTGGTGCCGTTGCCGGGGAGATCTACGCACAAGTCAAGACATACAAGTACCCATCACAAACTCTTATCCCTCGCATTACATTATTTGCCATTTGCCTCTCATTTTCCTCTCCCCACTTCACCCTTGCCGTTTATTCGCCCTCTTTTTCCGTTCCCCTTCTCTTTTCTAGTTCGTCTCTTTTCATTTGCCTCTTGTGTGCTTGTGCATTGGATTGTTTGCCGCGATGGCTTTACCAAAAGGTGTTGACCTTCACCTTAGAAGGCTGGAAGAAATAAAAAACAATGTTAGAAGTTTTATGTCCTTACAATTTGAGCATAATAATTTCTTTAGAAACGAGCTTAAAGAGCAAAAAGGTTTTATAGTTTACATGAATAAAGAGCTTGATGATATGTCTAAGGAATTTTACGGTTTGAAATCTCAGTTTGCTCATCTTGAAAAATTAATTGCCCAAATTTCGGATAAGCAGGCCACCTTAGTTAATAAGATGGCCGCTAAACCGAAAGAGTTAAATAATAATAAGGATGAAGATCTAAAAGTGATTGATGTGTCTCCTATTAAATCTTTGTTTTGCAATATGAATCTTGATAATGATGGGACTAGAGATGAGTCAACTTTAGTTAGAAGGCGTCCCAATGATTCAGAGTTTTTAGATCTTGATGCAAAAATTGGTAAAAGTGGGATTGATGAGGTCAAAAATTTACATAGCAATTAACCCACTATCTTGGATTTTAAGGAATTTAATTATGATAATTGTTCTTTAATAGATTGTATTTCCTTGTTGCAATCCGTGCTAAATTCTCCGCATGCTTATAGTCAAAATAAAGCTTTTACTAAACATATCGTTGATGCTTTAATCCAATCTTATGAAGAAAAGCTTGAATTGGAAGTTTCTATCCCTAGAAAACTTTATGATGAGTGGGAACCTATTAAAATTAAAATTAAAGATGATGAATGCTATGTGTTGTGTGATTTGGGTGCTACTGTTTCCATGATTCCTAAAACCTTGTGTGATTTGCTAGGTTTCCGTGAATTTGATGATTGTTCTTTAAACTTGCATCTTGCAGATTCCACCATTAAGAAACCTATGTGAAGAATTAATGATGTTCCTATTGTTGCAAATAGGAATTATGTGCCCGTGGATTTCAATGTTCTTGATATTTATTGCAATCCTACATGTCCTATTATTCTTGGTAGACCTTTCCTTAGAACGATTGGTGCAATTATTGATATAAAGGAAGGGAATATTAGATTCCAATTTCCGTTAAGGAAGGGCATGGAACACTTCCCTAGAAAGAAAATTAAATTACCTTATGAATCTATTATGAGAGCCACATATGGATTGCATACAAAAGATGATAATACCTAGATCTATCCTTGCTTTTATGCCTAGCTAGGGGCGTTAAACGATAGCGCTTGTTGGGAGGCAACCCAATTTTATTTTTGTTCCTTGCTTTTTGATTCTGTTTAGTAATAAATAATTCATCTAGCCTCTGTTTATATGTGGTTTACTACTTTTAATTAGTGTTTGTGCCAAGTAGAACCTTTGGGAAGACTTGGGGAAAGTCTTTGCGATCTTGCTGTAAAAAACAGAAACTTTAGCGCTCACGAGATTTGCTGCCATTTTTTCTGGAGAGTGCTATTTAGTTAATTCTTTTTGAAGATGATTAATAGATAAATTCCTCACGTCCAGCAATTTATTTTAGAATTTTTGGGGTTCCAGAATTATTCAAAACCTATAGATTACTACAGACTGTTCTGTTTTTGACAAATTCTGTTTTTCGTGTGTTGTTTGCTTATTTTGATGAATCTATGGCTAGTATTTGTGTGTATGAACCATAGATAAGTTGGAATACATTAGGTTTAACACCAATATAAATAAAGAATGAGTTCATTACAGTACCTTAAGTGGTGGTTTGTTTTCTTTTACTAACGGAGCTCATGAGATTTTCTGTTTAAGTTTTGTGTTGTGAAGTTTTCAAGTTTTGGATAAAGATTTGATGGATTATGGAATAAGGAGTGGCAAGATCCTAAGCTTGGGGATTCCCAAGGCACCCTAAGGTAAAATTAAAGGACAACCAAAAGCCTAAGCTTGGGGATGCCCCGGAAGGCATCCCCTCTTTCGTCTTATTCTATCGGTAACTTTACTTGAGGCTATATTTTTATTCACCACATGATATGTGTTTTGCTTGGAGCGTCTTGTATGATTTGAGTATTTGCTTTTTATTTTACCACAATCATCCTTGCTGTACACACCTTTTGGTAGAGACACACATGAATCGGAATTTATCAGAATACTCTATGCGCTTCACTTATATCTTTTGAGCTAGATAACTTTGATCTAGTGCTTCGCTTATATCTTTTAGAGCACAGTGGTGGTTCTATTTTATAGAAATTATTCATCTCTCATGCTTCACTTATATTATTTTTAGAGTCCTTTATAACAGCATGTTAATTTGCTTTGGTTATGAATTTAGTCCTAATATGATAGGCATCCAAGATCGGTATAATAAAAACTTTCATAAAAAGTGCATTGAGTACCAGGAGAAGTTTGATACTTGATAATAGTTTTGAGATATAAAGGTGGTAATATTAGAGTGTGCTAGTTGAGTAGTTTTGAATTTTAGAAATACTTGTGTTGAAGTTTGCAAGTCTCGTGGCATGCACGTATGGTGACCGTTGTGTAACAAATTTGGAACATGGGGTGTTATTTGATTGTCTTCCTTATGAGTGGCGGTCGGAGACGAGCGATGGTCTTTTCCTACCAATCTATGCCCCTAGGAGCATGCGTGTAATTCTTGGTTTTTTATGACTTGTAGATTTTTGCAATAAGTATGTGAGTTCTTTATGACTAATGTTGAGTCCATGGATTATACGCACTCTCACCCTTCCATCATTGCTAGCCTCTTCGGTACCATGCATTGCCCTTTCTCACCTTGAGAGTTGGTGCAAACTTCATCGGTGCATCCAAACCCTGTGATATGATACACTCTGTCACACATAAACCTCCTTATATCTTCCTCAAAACAACCACCATACCTACCTATTATGGCATTTCCATAGCCATTCCGAGATATATTGCCATGCAACTTTCCACTGTTCCATTTATCATGACACACATCATCATTGTCATATTGCCTTACATGATCATGTAGTTGAGATCGTATTTGTGGCAAAGCCACCGTTCATAATTTTTCATACACATCACTCTTGATTCATTGCCCTTCCCGGTACACCGCATGAGGCATTCATATAGAGTCATACTTTGTTCTAGTATCGAGTTGTAATCATTGAGTTGTAAATAAATAGAAGTGTGATGATCATCATTAATAGAGCATTGTCCCAAATAAAAAATAAAAAATAAAGGCCAAAAAAAGGGAAGGCCCAAAAAAAGGAAAAAAGAAGAAGAAAAAGAAATAAAAAGGGGCAATGCTACTATCCTTTTTTCCACACTTGTGCTTCAAAGTAGCACCATGATCTTTATGATAGAGAGTCTCTTGTTTTGTCACTTTCATATACTAGTGGGAATTTTTCATTATAGAACTTGGCTTGTATATTCCAACAATGGGCTTCCTCAAATGCCCTAGGTCTTCATGAGCAAGCAAGTTGGATGCACACCCACTTAGTCTCTTTTGTTGAGCTTTCATACATTTATAGCTCTAGTGCATCCGTTGCATGGCAATCCCTACTCCTTGCATTGACATAAATTGATGGGCATCTCCCTAGTCCATTGATTAGCCGCGTCTATGTGAGACTTTCTCCTTTTTTTGTCTTCTCCACATAACACCCATCATCATATTCTATTCCACCCATAGTGCTATATCCATGGCTCACGCTCATGTATTGCGTGAAAGTTGAATTTTTTTTGAGATTACTAAAGTGTGAAACAATTGCTTGGCTTGTCATCGGGGTTGTGCATGATGAGAGCATTCTTGTGTGAAGAAAATGGAGCATGACCAAACTATATGATTTTGTAGGGATGAACATTCTTTTGCCATGTTATTTTGAGAAGACATAATTGCTTAGTTAGTATACTTGAAGTATTATTATTTTTATGTCAATATTAGACTTTTGTCTTGAATCTTTCGGATCTGAATATTCATGCCACAATAAAGAGAATTGCATTGAGAATTATGCTAGGTAGCATTCCACATCAAAAATTCTGTTTTTATCATTTACCTACTCGAGGACGAGCAGGAATTAAGCTTGGGGATGCTTGATACGTCTCCAACGTATCTATACATTTTGATTGTTCCATGCTATTATATTATCTGTTTTGGATGTTAATGGGCTTTATTTTACACTTTTATATTATTTTTGGGACTAACCTACTAACCCAAGGCCCAGTGCAAATTGCTATTTTTTTTGCCTATTTCAGTGTTTCGCAGAAAAGGAGTATCAAACGGAATCCAAACGGAATGAAACCTTCCGGAGAGTTATTTTTGGAACAAACGTGATCCAGATGACTTGGAGTAAACGTCAAGAAACCAACAAGGTGGCCACGAGGTAGGGGGCACGCCCTCCCCCCTCATGGGCCCCTCGTGGCTCCACCGACCTACTTCTTCCTCCTATATATATTCATATACACCGAAAACATCCAGGAGCACCACGAAACCCTATTTCCACCGCCGCAACCTTCTGTACCCAAGAGATCCCATCTTGGGGCCTTTTCCGGAGCTCCGCCAGAGGGGGCATCAATCACGGAGGGCCTCTACATCAAATCCATGTCCTCTCCGATGATGTGTGAGTAGTTTACTTCAGACCTTCGAGTCCATAGCTATTAGCTAGATGGCTTCTTCTCTCTCTTTGAATCTCAATACGAAGTTCTCCTCAATCTTCTTGGAGATCTATTCGATGTAACTCTTTTTGCGGTGTGTTCGTCGAGATCTGATGAATTGTGGGTTTATGATCAAGTCTATCTATGAACAATATTTGATTCTTCTCTGAAATCTTTTATGTATGATTGGTTATCTTTGCAAGTCTCTTTGAATTATCAGTTTGGTTTGGCCTACTAGATTGATCTTTCTTGCAATGGGAGAAGTGCTTAGCTTTGGGTTCAATCTTGCGGTGCTCGATCCCAGTGACCGAAAGGGAAACGACATGTATTGTATTGTTGCCATCGAGGATAGCGGTCGATGTGTGGAGTAATAGTAGTAGATGCATGTAGGAGTCGGTCTACTTGTCATGGGCGTGATGCCTATATACATGATCATCCCTAGATATTCTCATAACTATTCGCCTTTCTATCAATTGCTCGATAGTAATTTGTTCTCCCACCGTAATACTTATGCTATCTTGAGAGAAGCCACTAGTGAAACCTATGGCCCCCGGGTCTATTCTCCTTTATATTAATCTCCCGTCAACAAGCTATTTCTATTACCATTTATTTTGCAATCTTTATTTTCCAATCTATATCATAAAAGTACCAAAAATATTTATCTTATTATTATTATCTCCATCAGATCTCACTCTCGTAAGTGACCGTGAAGGGATTGACAACCCCTTTATCGCATTGGTTGTGAGGTTCTTATTTGTTTGTGTAGGTACGAGGGACTTGCGTGTAGTCTCCTACTGGATTGATACCTTGGTTCTCAAAAACTGAGGGAAATACTTACGCTACTTTGCTGCATCACCCTTTACTCTTCAAGGGAAAACCAACGCAGTGCTCAAGAGGTAGCACCCGCCGCTGATCTCCTCTGGCTCGCTGTCAACAATTTGCCATCCCACATTGCCATCGAGCCCCTTTTGTCATTTCTGAAGGACACGTTCTGCGACGCTGGCTTGGGATCCACAACTTCCAAGTTAGACCTCATCGACAGCGACCATGAGGAGGGCATCCTCTCCGGCTCTTCCAAGGGGAAAGAGCCCATCTACTCTTCCAAGGGGAAAGCACCCATCTGCGACATCAGGGAGGGCACCCTACAGTCTTGCTCTTCCAAGGGGATGGAGCCCATCTGCGACAACATGGAGTGCATCCAGGGTCCGTGCTCTTCCCACGGGAACGAGCTCATCCGTGACAAGTGAGGAAACCCATGATTTGTTTTGTCGTGCCTCTTCACAGGGGGAAGCCCATGATTTGTTTTGTCGAGTCCCTTTTGTAGTGTAGTGAGAAATGTCCAGTTTAATTGCTATATCTGGTTGTTTGCAGTATGCCTTGTTTATTTCAGTTGTTCACAATGTGATGCTCTATATGTGCAATTATTTACTGTGCAATACATTTCGTCAATCCAATTTTAAACATACCGATATGAATGCATATATTTGCTTGTTGTTAAGCCTGTTATAGCTAGCATATACCTCTTTTAAAGTTTTTTGATTATTCGGTTGTTTGTAGTTAGCATATGTCCAGTTTCAAATGCTATCTTTCGTTGTTTGTAGTATGCCTTGTTTATTCCAGTTATTCACAATGTGATGTTCTATATGTGCAAGTATGAACTGTGCAGTTCAATTTCATCAGTACCAGTTTCAAAAATACCACTATGAACGACTACATTTGGTTGCTGCATCTTGTAGTTAACATGCCTTTCCATTGTTATTTAACAATAACCAGTGTACTTAGACCGACACACTACCAGTTTGAATGACTATGTTTGCTTGTTGTTAAATGTTAGGCCTGTTGTAGTTAACACACCTTTCCACTTGTTTTGCTTTACTAATGTGCTTAAACCTGCACACTGAAACTATTTTTTGGAGATTATTTTGTATGTCATGGATAATTTTGGTTGATGTTTAGCCTGTTGTGCTTAACATGCTTCTCGATGTACCTACACAGGACAATTTTGGGAACGACTGCTGTTTTCCATCGAGGTTAGTTTCATCCCATGGCTTATATCTGCTCACTGTTCAGGATATCGGTAGCTGGTACCATATAGGCCGGGGGCTGATAAGGGACTAACTGGTGAATCAGACTTTTAACTGAATATATCTACAACCCATTTATCGGTAGGTTAACTAGGGCCATATGTAATATATCTGAGGCTACATAGCAACATGCATTGTACTTAATGTCTAAATATGCAATCCTAGGCTACATAGTAACAAGGAAGAGTGTTACATTAATGTTCCAATGATGTCGATATACGTAGAAGAGCTGGAGCAGCAACAACAACAACACAACCCTGTTTGGATACTCAACTTAGCTAGGGGTTAGAGTTAGTTTCTAGCTCATGACTAACCCTGAACTAACTCCATCCAAAGAGTTGTTTGGATGGCAGGGTTAGATTGACAATAAATGCACTAGGAGAACTAGCTCCTGTTAGCACCTCTTGGGTTGAATACTTTTTTTGGGTGGGTTATAGATGCAACTAGCTCAAACTAGCCTTCATGTTTAGATATACCGTAACATCCCAAATTTTCAATTTGGAATGTTATGCATTAGATCATCATTGCATATCATATTTTATAGCATTTTGGCGTGATCCTAGAAATTCTACGCAACTCAAGGACCTACGGAGAGAGTTGGGGATTTCATTATTTTCATATTTGCATTTTTGCGAATTTTGAAACGAGGATCGTTTGATTTTAATTATTTTCTCTCCGAATATTTATTTTATAAAAATAAAAAAGAGAGGATAAAGTGAATTCCTCAAAATAGAGAAATATCGAAGATTTAATATTAAAATCAAATAAGATTTTTATTCGGAGTTTTATTGTTATTTTATTTGAATTAGGAAAAAAGACGTTTTTCAAAACTACATTTTAGGCCCAAATAAATGTCCACCTTGTCCGGCTTATTTTTAGAGGACGGGGAAAATTTATTTCAGAACTTTTGGAGTCCATTTAGTATTCTTTTCCTTTCTTTTTCTTCACGTCAGATTTAAAAAAAAAGTCAAACAGACTTGGGCCGTCGTGGGCAACCCGGACTCCGCCCCGCCCGGCCTTTATAAGCCGCCACCCCACCGCAGCCCACCCCAGCCCGCGCCACCAAAACCCTAGCCGCCTCGAGCCTGCCGCCGTCTCCACCTTGCCGTCACCGCGCCGCCTCGCCGGAGTTCGCCGGAGTTGCCGCGTATTTTTTTCGTTCGTTTTTTTAGGTAAACCCTAGATCTGTTTTTTAATAGATTGGTTCGGTTTTTTTGGTTTAGTTATTTAGCGAACGCCCGTTTGTACGTTCGTTTTAAGGAACGGTTTTCACCATTTAGCCACAAACAGCGAACGTTCGTTTGTTGGCCTGTTCGTCAGTTTTTCTTTTTCTCGGATTTTTCCACGATTATTTTCGATCGCGATTTCTGATCCGATTTTCGTTCTAATATAACTTTTCGCTCATTTATCGGAATCAGGCGATTCAAGCGCCTAGAGTTTTGTCTCGAAACCATCTTTCCGTTTAATCAACTTAAACAAGTTTTTGCTACTGTAAAATTTGACTTTAGTCCAGATTAGTAAACGAAGCTTGTTTCTTTCGCAGTTTGAGTTTCGTTGCTCCGTTTGATTTGATTCTTTTTGCAAACCGGAGTTCTTAAGTTGAACTTTCTGGTTAGACTTCTTATTTGAGTTTTACCCGTGCCTTTGCTTGATTTCTTATTGAATGCTTGTTTGATTGCGATAGAGTACCCGGAGTGTGAAGGGTGCTACATCGAGTCTCTAGGTTTCACGGATCATCAGCAAGGCAAGTAACACTTTGATCATACTTTCATTACCTAGTTTTTATGCATTAGTTTCAACCCTCAAACACTGCATGGTTAGGACTTGATAATATGTGGGTATTGGGAAGTAGTTGATGAGATAGGAACCTATTATCCTGTTTATTACCAAACCTTTGGGAGTTACTTCTACGTTGCTTATATTGCTATGTTATGCTCGTAGACGTGGATTGGGTGAGTGAATCCATGACAGATGTGAGATTGTGATTTAATGGTTCAACTTAAGGTGGCAACTTTAATACACATCTTGGTGGATTGAGGCACATGGGGAACCTAGTGATTGCCTGTATTTTTGGAAATCCCGGGGTACCGTGTGATTTTCCTATGGACCGCCACCCAGGCTCAAAGGGATCATAAGATTATTCATGCTGGAAACTTCCATGTGCAGCCACATGCCATTATGGGCTCTGGCATAGTTGATTAAGTCGTGTGAACTCTTACAGTGGTAGACTAGCAGATGTAGGGGATGTAGGTGTACCGGTCTACCCATCGTAAGGTGCTAACGCTTCTGAAAGATCGTGTCTCGGTCATTCGTTTCTCAAACACCTTGTAGTGCGAGAAATCCAATGGAGGAGATCGAGTCTTGTGGGTAAAAGTCCACAAACCTCTGCAGAGTGTACAAACTAATCATGGTTAGCTGTGTCCCCGGTTATGGACATCTTGAGTATCTAGTTCTTGGATTATCTTGTGGATCTCATCACTCTAAATTAATTTTGTTGGGTTAATGATTACTTTTAATTGGGATTGAGAGGGGGTTTACCTTCTCAATGTTTTCAACCAACTTTGTAGTTAAATAAAATATATTCCTTTGCAGTAGGGAAAAATTGGCTTTTCGCAAAACCTATTAACCATACAGCCTCCACCAGCCATATATGCATGTAGTGATAGCTTTACATTGTTCATTACTCTCTTGTGTTACAATTGCCAGCATATTCCAAGTACTGACTCGTTTCGGGCTGCAATGTATCATGTTGCACACTTTTCAGACGACGAGTAAGGAGCCTTAGGTCGTGGTCTTTCACTCAGTGATGCCGTTGGAGTTGATGGACTCACTTTATCTTCCAAGCCTTCCACTGTTATCGTATTAGATGGCCTTAAGCCATATTTATTGTAATAAGTTCTCTTTTGAGACATTCGATCTAATAAGTGTGTGATTGCTACTCTGTTATAAATCCTCAAGTACTGTGTGTGTCAGCATTACCGATCCAAGGATGACACTGATGCACAAAGATCAGACTGTTTGAGGTCTTGTCGCTAGAAGACACACTGACTGTAGGACACACCACTAAGCTAAAGCCCTAGATCACTACTCTCTTCTCATTTTTGACTCCTCTCCATTTTCTACTCTTTAGGATGGAGGACGCAAGGAACAAGTTTGCACAACTGGATGAAGAAACACCCTTTAGATGACACTTGAAGGAAATCACTAGGTACCTAAACTCGGAATACCAAGCTTCACCGGGACTTACAACGCCACTTTACTAGAAGAGGAGCGCTGGATGATTCAAGTTCAAGTTCCAGGAAGGACATTTACGCCAGTCACTGAGCCCATAGAGTTTTCCTTTGATGCACCAACCTAGAGTCTAGGAAAGAGTATGCCAGCCCACATCACCATGGGACGCATTGGAGAAGTTTACCACAAGGATCTCAAAGATACTATCTACCAGATTTGTGGGCGCCGAGATGAGCAATGGGAGATGATTAGCACCAAGAAGGATAGATCAATTGCAGCTTTCATCCAGGAGTTCAACCAGCATATTCGCCGCCAGGAGAACCAGATGTGCGCAGGCATGATAGATCTGAAGAAGGCGATGACAAGGATCACGGATCTTAAGAAAGAACTCAAGGCAACTCGCAAAGATTATGAGGAGGAAATAGTCGTACTAGTGGAAAAGAATGACAATCTGGAAAGGAAGCTAGGAGTATTCATGGGAGACCCCGTGCCAGGAGGAGAAGACGATGAACCCAAGGAGATTCGTTCTGAGGACTACATCATCATCGACGACACCGACTCGGACCCTGGCGATAGTGATGATGATTATGAAGACGAAGCTGTAGCATATATCATGGAGTCTTCGACTGATCAATATTTCTAGATGACCACCAAAATAGTAGTAGTAGTCTACCATGTATATAGTATAGTCTGAGCACTTTTGTAATGATAGTTCTAGACCGATTGTATGCCCTTGCTTGATTGATTGAGTGATATGATTGTGTTTGTCTCATGTGCATATGGGTAGTGTTTTCTCACTAGACCTCATTCTATTCTATTCTCTTCCCTCTAAACCCTCAGATGCCTCCGAGACGTGACCCCAGATTTACCTTTCCACCGGAGCTCACTCAGTTGATCCAGCAGCAGAATACCCTTATGCAGTTGTTAGTTCAGAACCAAGGCAACAACAACAACCCACCACCACCACCAGTTGACAACTTAGCCCGTTTTCTAAGGTTGCAGCCGCTGGTGTTTTCCAGTAGCACCGAGCCGATAGTGGCAGATGATTGGCTCCGTAGGATTGGAAGGGAGTTAACCACTGCAGGATGCACAGATGCTGAGAGGGTGCATTTTGCCGCGCATCAATTGGATGGATCAACAGCCTCATGGTGGGAGAATTACACTGTCACCTATCCTATAGCCACTATTAAATGGGACCAGTTCCAGCAGGCTTTTCGCACCGCCCATGTATCAGCAGGAGCTATGGCCATAAAGAAGCGTGAGTTTCGCAACTTACACCAAGGAGGAAGCACAGTTAGCCAGTATGTGGATGACTTTAGCAAGCTAGCCCGTTATGCCTCAGATGATGTTGCTACGGATGCGGCTAAGTAGGAGAAGTTTTTGGAGGGATTGAGTGATGAGCTGAGCATGCAGTTGATGGTAGCAACCTTTAATAACTACCAACAATTGATAGATAGAGCTCTCATGATTGAAGGGAAGCAGCAACAGATTGATAACCACAAGAGGAAGTATGGACAAGGGAAGCATAATTCAGAAGCTCAACAGAGACCCCGTTTCACCCCGAACTCGGGAGGACTTGTGCATAACCATGGAGGCCACACTCACAATGGAGGAAGTTCTCACAACCAAAGTGGCTCCAAGAATGGTAATGGAGGAAGCAACGGACAGAACCGTTCCAACCCATCAACGCCCGCCAAGAAAGATCTAAGCCACGTTACTTGCTACAAGTGCCAAAAGACCGGAAATTATGCCAATGAATGCCCTGAAGGTAAGAACAGAAACGACAATGGAAGCTTTGGGAAGAAGCCCAACCCTTTCAACAGGGGACAAGTGAACCACGTTAACGTGGAGGAGATTGAAGCCCAGCCAGATGCAGTAATAGGTAAGTTTTTGATTAAGTCTTTTACTGCAGTCATACTTTTCGATACTGGTGCATCGCATTCATACATATCAAGGGGATTTGTGGATAAGTATAAACTGCCCACCAAAGTTCTTAGTACACCTATGTTAGTGAGCTCACCAGGAGCAGAGTATATGGCAAGCCAAGGATGTTTTCAGATACCATTGGCCATAGGTAGGCACGTTTTCCCCTCAGACCTGATAATTCTGGAGTCGCAAGGTTTGGATGTGATTCTAGGTATGGATTGGCTATCGATGTATGGAGGAAACATCGATTGCGCTAGTAAGTCAATTTTGCTCACCACCCCAGAAGGAAGAAGGATCAAGTATGTATCCCGGCATTTGCTGATACTCAAGTAAATTCCTTAATAGGAGTTGTACAGGAGGAAGTACCAGTGGTAAAGGATTTCTTGGATGTATTTCCAGAAGAGTTGCCAGGCATGCCACCGGATAGAGACATATAGTTTTTGATAGAGCTTTTGCCAGGCACAGGGCCAATATCTAAGAGACCGTATAGGATGCCCACACAGGATTTAGAGGAAATTAATAAACAGATTAAGGAGTTACTGGATAAAGGATATATTCGCCCAAGTTCGTCACCTTCGGGATCACCAGTACTTATAGTGGATAAGAAGGATGGATCGTTAAGGATGGTTGTTGATTATCGTGGATTGAATGAAGTAACGATCAAGAACAAGTACCCACTGCCGATGATCAATGATTTGTTTGATCAGCTGCAAGGAGCTAAGGTGTTTTCCAAGATTGATCTGTGATCAGGTTACCACCAGTTGAAGATTCGAGAGCAGGATATACCTAAGACAACTTTTACCACAAGGTACAAGCTATATGAGTATACCGTTATGTCATTTGGCTTGACTAACGCACCTACTTATTTTATGAACATGATGAACAAGGTGTTTATGGAGTTTCTAGATAAGTTCGTCGTAGTGTTCATAGATGATATTTTGGTCTACTCGAAAAATGAGGAGGAGCATAAGGAGCACTTGCGTTTGGTACTTGGGAAGCTCAAAGAACATCAGCTATACGCCAAGTTTAGCAAATGTGAGTTTTGGTTGAAGGAAGTTGGATTCCTTGGACATGTTATATCCGGAGAAGGAATAGCAGTAGACCCCAACAAAGTCGTCACTGTGACAAATTGGGAGGCACCCACGTCCGTTGGAGAGATCCAGAGTTTTCTTGGACTCGCAGGATACTATCAGAGGTTCATTGAGAATTTCTCGAAGATTGCAAAGCCTATGACGGATTTGTTAAAAAAGGACACCAAATTCAAATGGACTGAGGAATGTGAGGCCAGTTTTCAGGAATTGAAGAAACGTTTGGTTACATCACCAGTGTTGATTCTGCCAGATCAACACATGGATTATGAAGTGTATTGCGATGCCTCTCGTCGAGGACTTGGAGCAGTGCTTATGTAGGAAGGAAGAGTTGTTTCATATGCCTCACGACAACTTAAAACCCATGAGTTAAATTATGCTACACATGATTTGGAGTTAGCAGCCGTAGTGCATGTGTTGAAGACTTGGAGACATTTTCTCATCGGAAACCATTGTGAGGTATACACGGATCACAAGAGTTTGAAGTATATCTTCACACAGAAGGATTTGAATCTCAGGCAGAGGAGATGGTTGGAACTCATTAAGGATTATGACATGAAGTTGAACTATCATCCCGGAAAGGCTAACGTAGTAGCCGATGCGTTGAGCCGCAAGAGTCATGTCAATACACTCATGACCGGAGATTTACCCAAGGAGTTAGCAGAAGGCCTTCGTGAGCTACGTTTGGAGATAGTTCCGAGAGGTTATGTAGCAGCTTTGGAGATTCAGTCTACTTTGATGGATAAGATCAGAGAAGCGCAGAAGACGGACAAGGAGATCGCCAAGATAAAGGAAAGGATGAGCAAAGGAAAAGCCAAGGGATTTCGGGAGGATGAACACGATACCTTATGGTTTGAGGACCGCGTATATGTACCAAATGATCAGGAGATCAGGAAGCTGATTTTGCAGGAGGCCCATGACTCACCATATTTGATTCACCCAGGAAATACCAAGATGTACCTGGATCTGAAAGATAGATTCTGGTGGACTGGAATGAAGAAGGATACTGCGGAGTATGTAGCAGTTTGTGATGTATGTCAGAGAGTGAAGGCAGAACATCAGAAGCCAGCAGGATTGCTGCAACCATTGCCGATACCCGAATGGAAGTGGGATAAGCTAGGATGGATTTTATCACGGGATTACCCAGGACTCGTTCAGGCTATGACTCGATATGGGTTGTAGTTGATCGCTTGACCAAAGTAGCTCATTTCATCCCAGTGAAGACCACTTACACCAGTGCTAAGTTGGCAAAGATATACATGACCAGGATCGTATGTTTGCATGGAGTTCCGAGAACAATTATATCAGACAGAGGAACCCAGTTTACCTCAAAGTTCTGGAATCAGTTGCATGAAACTTTGGGAACTAGACTGGAGTTCAGTACAGCTTTTCACCCGCAAATAGATGGATAGACCGAGAGAGTCAACCAGATTCTGGAGGATATGCCGAGAGCTTGTGCATTAGATTATGGATCTAGTTGGGATGACAACTTGCCCTACGCAGAGTTCTCATACAACAACAGTTACCAAGCCAGTTTGAAGATGCCCCCTTTCGGAGCATTGTACGGAAGAAGGTGCAGAACACCGTTGTTATGGGATGAAGTTGGAGACCGACAGTTGTTTGGACCAGATTTGATTAAAGAATCAGAAGAGAAAGTTAAATTGATTCGCGATAGACTCAAGGTAGCCCAGTCCAGGAAGAAGAGCTATGCGGATTGTAAACGCAAGGAGACATCTTACGAAGTTGGAGATAGAGTGTGTCTTCGGGTATCACCACTCCGAGGAGTTAAGCGCTTTGGAGTTAAGGGAAAGTTAGCACCACGATTTGTGGGATCATACAAGGTTTTGGAACGTATGGGAGAAGTTGCTTACAAGTTGGAATTGCCCGAAGGATTGACAGGAGTTCACGATGTGTTCCATCTTTCTCAGTTGAAGAAGTGCCACGCGGAGATGGCCGATATTCCTCTGAGAGATACAGTGCCACTGGAAGCGATACAGTTGGGTAGCGACTTGACTTACGAGGAGAAGCCAGTCAAGATTCTCGAGTTTGCCAGCCGAGTTAACGTAGAAAAGTTATCAAGTTCTGTAAAGTTCAGTGGAGCCACCATACTGAGGATGAAGCCACCTAGGAACGAGAAGAAGACCTACGCAAGGACCATCCACACCTATTTTCTAGCCAACCCGAATCTCGAGGGCGAGATTCATCTTAAGGGGGGTAGGTCTGTAACATCTCGAATTTTCAATTTGGAATGTTATGCATTATATCATCATTGCATATCATATTTTATTGCATTTTGGCGTGATCCTAAAAATTCTACGCAACTCAAGGACCTACGGAGAGAGTTGGGGATTTCATTATTTTCATATTTGCGTTTTCATGAATTTTGAAAAGAGGATCGTTTAATTTTAATTATTTTCTCTTCGAATATTTCTTTTATAAAAATAAAAGAGAGATGATAAAATGACTTCCTCAAAATAGAGAAATATCGAAGATTTAATATTAAAATCAAATAAGATTTTTATTCGGAGTTTTATCGTTATTTTATTTGAATTAGGAAAAAAATGCGTTTTTCAAAATTGCATTTTAGGCCCAAATAAATGTTCACCTTGTCCGGCTTATTTTTAGAGGATGGGGAAAATTTATTTTGGAATTTTTGGAGTCCGTTTAGTATTGTTTTTCTGCGCGTCGGAATTTTTTTTAAAGTCAAACCGACTTGGGCCGCCGTGGGCAACCCAGACTCTGCCCCGCCCAGCCTTTATAAGCCGCCACCCCACCGCAGCCCACCCCAGCCCGCGCCACCAAAACCCTAGCCACCTCGAGCCTGCCGCCACCGCCACCCTGCCGTCGCGCCGTTCCGTCGCCGCCGCCGCGCCGCCTCGCCGGAGTTCGCTAGAGTTGCCGCTAATTTTTTTTCGTTCGGTTTTTAGGTAAACCATAGATCTGTTTTTTTAATAGATCGGTTCGATTTTTTTGGTTTAGTTATTTAGCGAACGCACGTTTGTATGTTCGCTTTAACGAACGGTTTTCACCGTTTAGCCGCAGACAGCGAACGTTTGTTCGTTAGCCTATTCGTCAGTTTTTATTTTTCTCGGATTTTTCCGCGATTATTTTCGGTCGCGATTTTTGATCCGATTTTCGTTCTAGTATAACTTTTCGCTCGTTTATCGGAATCAGGCGATTCAAGCGCCTAGAGTTTCGTCTTGAAACCCTCTTTCCGTTTAATCAACTTAAACAAGTTTTTGCTACTGTAAAATTTGACTTTAGTCCAGATTAGTAAACGAAGCTTGTTTCTTTCACAGTTTGAGTTTCGTTGCTCTGTTTGATTTGATTCTTTTTGCAAACCGGAGTTCTTAAGTTGAACTTTCTGGTTAGACTTCTTATTTGAGTTTTATCCATGCCTTTGCTTGATTGCCTATTGAATGCTTATTTGATTGCGATAGAGTACCCGGAGTGCGAAGCGTGCTACATCGAGTCTCTAGGTTTCACGGATCATTAGCAAGGCAAGTAACACTTTGATCATACTTTCATTAGCAAGTTTTTATGCATTAGTTTCAACCCTCAAACACTGCATGGTTAGGACTTGATAACATGTGGTTATTGGGAAGTAGTTGATGAGGTAGGAACCTATTGTCCTGTTTATTACCAAACCTTTGGGAGTTACTTCTACATTGCTTATATTGCTATGCTATGCTCGTAGACGTGGATTGGGTGAGTGAATCCATGACAGATGTGAGATTGTGATTTAATGGTTCAACTTAAGTTGGCAACTTTAATACACATCTGGGTGGATTGAGGCACCTGGGGAACCCAGTGATTGCCTGTATTTTTGGAAATCCCGGGGTACCATATGATTTTCCTATGGACCACCACCCAGGCTCAAAGGGATCATAAGATTATTCATGCTAGAAACTTATGTGTGCAGCCACATGCCATTATGGGCTCTGGCATAGTTGATTAAGTCGTGTGAACTCTTACAGTGGTAGACTAGCAGATGTAGGGGATGTAGGTGTACCGCTCTACCCATCGTAAGGTGCTAACGCTTCTGAAAGACTGTGTCTCGATCATCCATTTCTCAAACACCTTGTAGTACGAGAAATCCAATGGAGGAGATCGAGTCTTGTGGGGAAAGGTGCACAAACCTCTACAGAGTGTACAAACTAATCATGGTTAGCCGTGTCCCCGGTTATGGACATCTTGAGTATCTAGTTCTTGGATTATCATGTGGATCTCATCACTCTAAATTAATTTTGTTGGGTTAATGATTACTTTTAATTGGGATTGAGAGGGGGTTTACCTTCTCAATGTTTTCAACCAACTTTGTAGTTAAATAAAATATATTCCTTTGCAGTAGGGAAAAATTGGCTTTGGGCAAAACCTATTAACCATACAGCCTCCACCAGCCATATATGCATGTAGTGATAGCTTTACATTGTTCATTACTCTCTTGTGTTACAATTGCCAGCATATTCCATGTGCTGACCTGTTTTGGGCAGCAACGTATCATGTTGCAGACTTTTCAGACAACGAGTAAGGAGCCTTAGGTCGTGGTCTTTCACTCAGTGATGCCGTTGGAGTTGATGAACTCACTTTATCTTCCAAGCCTTCCACTATTATCGTATTAGATGGCCTTAAGCCATATTTATTGTAATAAGTTCTCTTTTGAGACATTCGATGTAATAAGTGTGTGATTGCTACTCTGTTATAAATCCTCAAGTATTGTGCGTGTCAACATTACTGATCCAGGGATGACACTGATGCACAAAGATCAGACTGTTTGAGGTCTGGTCGCTACATATACTTTAGGGCTATTTGAGCCCGAACGAGCTCAAACTAACTGTAACCCATGGATACAACAACAGTTAATCAACCGATAATTTGTAAGAATGCACTAAACTCCTTCCGGCCCATAATATGAGATGTTAATTCATCTAATCTGTGAGTATATTGGATGTTATAAGATACTCCCTTCATTCCTAAATATTTGTCTTTTTAGAGGTTTCAAATGGACTACCACATACGGATGTATATAGACATATTTTAGAGTGTAGATTCACTCATTTTGCTCCGTATGTAGTCACTTGTTGAAACTGATAGAAAGACAAATATTTAGGAACGGAGGGATTATTATAAAAGAGTGTTGTACTACATCATTGTGCAATTGATGTTTAGCTTCTAATATTAACTTGGCGCTTTTAGGTACATATGTCATTGGTAAAGATCCGCGCTTCGACCCTTTCTACGTATGGGGCAATGAGATATTGATGAACCAACATCAAGTGAGGAAGTTGATAAAGATTGTTAGTAAAATGGGTCCAAAGATGGCAATTAAACTATTTGTTTACACTTTATCCAAGACAACAGCGAACTATAGGATGGTAAGTAAGACCTTTGCAACCTTCTTTTTACTGTCCATAATGAGTTGTGTTAGATGACAATGTCTGAATCTTTTTCCTTTGCAGTGGTTCCCAAAGCAGTTTACTCAAGATTACCTCTCAAACTACATGATTGGTGGGCATGCAAAGGTTAAAGTATTTCTACCAGAACACGATGATTATCTAGATGTTTTCATGAAGACCGTGAAGGATGGGCGGTCGGCCATCACAAGGGGTTGGACTAGAGTCGTGCGTGCCTTCTGCATGGAGGAGGGCACAATATGGGCATTCTGCTTCACCTTGTTCAGCACTAGAATGTATTTCGCCTCTTTCTTTACCGTCTTTAATAGTACAAGTATACAACTATGGTTCATCATTCTTTATTTGGTTCTTATGTAATTCTTGAACATATGTACATATGAAACGAATAATGCATTGGTTGTTTGAACCTAATGGATATGAATAAAGCTGTAGCATACATTCAAATTCAAATCTGGTACAATTTGAAATAGTAGCAATTAAATTACGGCGAAATTACACCCTCCAGGTCGTTACGGCACACACGATTGGTAAAACACAAACGTTTGTGATATGCACCATAATCCGAGACGGTTCACAAAGGGGAAACGTGTGCAAGCATGCACAAAGTGGTCGTTTGCAAAGCGTGTGCGATGTTAGACAATATCACAAACGATGCGGGCAAACTAAACGTTTGTGTTAGTTGCCTTATCGTACACGATTCACAACCATGAACTGTTTCTGATGAAGTATGCATCGTAAACATTGCACCACAGAATAGCATTGTGACGCCCCCGATTCAATCATACACTAATCATACACGCAAACATGTACGATCAAGATTAGGGACTCATGGGAAGATATCACAACACAACTCTAAAAATAAATAAGTCATACAAGCATCATAATACAAGCCAGGGGCCTTGAGGGCTCGAATACAAGTGGTCGATCATAGACGAGTCAGCGGTGTTGGGGAACGTTGCAGAAAACAAAAAATTTCCTAGGGTTTCACCAAGATCCATCTAGGAGTTCATCTAGCAACGAGTGATTGGATTGCATCTACATACCTTTGTAGATCACGCGCGGAAGCGTTCAAAGAACGGGGATGAGGAAGTCGTACTCGACGTGATCCAAATCACCGGAGATCCTAGCGCCGAACGGACGGCACCTCCGCGTTCAACACTCGTACAGGCAGTGTAACGTCTCCTCCTTGTTGATCCAGCAAGGGGAAGGAGAGGTTGAGGAAGATGGCTCCAGCAGCAACATGACGGCGTGGTGGTGGTGGAGCTGCAGTACTCCGTCAGGGCTTCGCCAAGCTCTACGGAGGAGGAGGAGGTGTTGGAGAGGGAGAGGGAGGCGCCAGGGCTTGGGTGTAGCTGCCCTCCCTTCCCCCCCACTATATATAGGGCCAAGGGAGAGGGGGGGCGCAGCCTTGGCCCTTCCTCCAAGGAAGGGTGCGGCCAGGGAGGAGTCCATCCTCCCCAAGGCACCTAGGAGGTGCCTTCCCCCTTTAGGACTCTTCCTTTCCCTCATCTCTTGGCGCATGGGCCTCTTGGGGCTGGTGCCCTTGGCCCATATAGGCCAAGGCGCACACCCCTACAGCCCATGTGGCCCCCCGGGGCAGGTGGACCCCCTTGGTGGACCCCCGGACCCCTTTCGGCACTCCCGGTACAATACCGATAATGCGCGAAACCTTTCCGGTGACCAAAACAAGACTTCCCATATATAATTCTTTACCTTCGGACCATTCCGGAACTCCTAGTGACGTCCGGGATCTCATCCGGGACTCCGAACAACATTCGGGTTACTGCATATACATATCCCTACAACCCTAGCGTCACCGAACCTTAAGTGTGTAGACCCTACGGGTTCGGGAGACATGTAGACATGACCGAGATCGCTCTCCGGTCAATAACCAACAGCGGGATCTGGATACCCATGTTGGCTCCCACATGCTCCTCGATGATCTCATCGGATGAACCACGATGTCGAGGATTCAAGCAACCCCGTATACAATTCCCTTCGTCAATCGGTATGTTACTTGACCGAGATTCGATCGTCGGTATCCCAATACCTCGTTCAATCTCGTTACCGGCAAGTCACTTTACTCGTACCGTAATGCATGATCCCGTGACCAGACACTTGGTCACTTTGAGCTCATTATGATGATGCATTACCGAGTGGGCCCAGTGATACCTCTCTGTCACATGGAGTGACAAATCCCAGTCTTGATCCGTGTCAACCCAACAGACACTTTCGGAGATACCCGTAGTATACCTTTATAGTCACCCAGTTACGTTGTGACGTTTGGTACACCCAAAGCACTCCTATGGTATCCGGGAGTTACACGATCTCATGGTCTAAGGAAAAGATACTTGACATTGGAAAACTCTAGCAAACGAACTATACGATCTTGTGCTATGTTTAGGATTGGGTCTTGTCCATCACATCATTCTCCTAATGATGTGATCTCGTTATCAATGACATCCAATGTCCATAGTTAGGAAACCATGACTATCTGTTGATCAACGAGCTAGTCACCTAGAGGCTTACTAGGGACATGTTGGTGTCTATTATTCACACATGTATTACGATTTCCGGATAACACAATTATAGCATGAAGAAAGACAATTATCATGAATAAGGAAATATAATAATAGTGCTTTTATTATTGCCTCTAGGGCATATTTCCAACAAGCGGAAGCAACAATATCTGAGTACATACATAAGTTAAACAAGTTGCCGTAAGATGGCTAGCACAAACTGGGATACAGATCGAAGAGTCGCAGGCCTCCTGCCTGGGATCCTCCTAAACTACTCCTGGTCGTCGGCGGCCTGAACGTAGTAGTAGGCACCCTTAGTGTAGTAGGGGTCGTCGTCGACAGTGGCGTCTGGCTCCTGGGCTCCAACATCTGATTGCGATTCCGAGAAGAAGAGGAAAAGGGGGGAAAGAGGGAGCAAAGCAACCATGAGTACTCATCCAAAGTACTCGCAAGCAAGGATCTACACTACATATGCATGGGTATCTATGTAAAGGGGCAATATTGGTGGACTGAACTGCAAAATGCCAAAATAAGAGGGGGATAGCTAGTCCTATCAAAGACTACACTTCTGGCAGCCTCCATCCTGCAGCATGTAGAAGAGAGTAGATGGTAAGTTCACCAAGTATCATCGCATAGCATAATCCTACCCGACGATCCTCTCCTCGTTGCCCTGTTAGAGAGCGATCATCGGGTTGTATCTGGCACTTGAAAGGGTGTGTTTTATTAAGTATCCAGTTCTAGTTGTCATAAGGTCAATGTACAACTCTGGGTCATCCTTTTACCGAGGGACACGACTATTCGAATAGATAAACTTCCCTGCAGGGGTGCACCACATAACCCAACACGCACGATCCCTCTCATTGGGCACACTTTTCTGGGTCATGTCCGGTCTCGGAAGATCAACACGTCGCAACCCTACCTAGGCTCAACAAAGAGGTCAGCATGCCGGTCTAAATCCTAAGGCACAGGGGCCTAGGCCCATTGCCCATTGCACACCTGCACATTGCGAGGGCGGCCGGAAGCAGACCTAACCTCGCTAATACAAGAGTAGGTGTTCTAGTCCATTCTGGCATGCGCCGCTCAGTCGCTGACGTCAAGAAGGCTTCAGCTGATACCACGACATCGAGTGCCCATAACTGTCCTGCGTAGTTGGTTAGTGTGTATAGGCCAGTGGCCAGACTCAGATCAAATACCAAGATCTCGTTAAGCGTGTTAATTGATATAACCGCGGACGCCGACCAGGGCCAGGCCCACCTCTCACCTAGGTGGTCTCAACCTGCCCTGTTGCTCCGCCACAAAGATCCATACAGAGGGTCGTTGGGAAAGTATGTCCTTTTAGCCCCAATCCGTGAATCAAACACGTGTACTCAACGAGCTGACCCGACTTTAGTCACCACATGTATCATGTATTATGAATATAAGTATATACCCATGATCAACTCCCGAGTCATCACGGCCTGATAGTATAGCATGGCAGACGAACAAGAATGTAGGGCCACTGATGGAATACTAGCATCCAATACTAAGCATTTAGGATTGCAGGTAAAAGTAACAACAGTAGTAGCAAAGACAGGCTATGAATCATAATAGGATTAACGGAAAGTAGTAACATGCTACACTACTGTAACACCCACGATGCGGCTATATCTCCCACGTGTCGAGGCACGACTTAGAGGCATAACCGCATGGTGGTTTTGTCGCAAGAGGGGTAATCTTCACACAATCCCATGTACTGAATAAGAGAGGGATAAAGAGTTGGCTTACAATCGCCACTTCACACAAATAACAAGATAAACATATATCATCCAGAGTACAATCAAGGTCCGACTACAGAACCAAAATAAAAGAAGACAACCCCAAATGCTAGATCCCCGATCGTCCCAACTGGGCTCCACTACTGATCATCCAGAAAAGACTCATAATACTGAGCAAGGTCCTCGTCGAACTCCCACTTGAGTTCGGTAGCAACACTTGCACTAGTATCATCGGCACCTGCAACTGTTTTGGAAGTATCCGTGAGTCACGAGGACTCATCAATCTCACACCCACGAGATCAAGACTATTTAAGCTTATGGGTAGGATAAGGTAATGAGGTGGAGCTGCAGCAAGCGCTAAGCAAATATGGTGGCTAACATACGCAAATAAGAGTAAGATGAGAAGCTACACAACGGTCGTGAAGCTAAAGGTGATCAAGAAGTGATCCTGAACTACTTACGTTCGAACATAACACAACCGTGCTCACTTCCTGGACTCTGCCGAAAAGAGACCATCACGGCTACACACGCGGTTGATTCATTTTAGTTAAGTCAAGTGTCAAGTTACCTACAACCGGATATTAACAAAATCGCATCGAGGAAGCGATGAAAAAATAATGGGCAAAGTTTGAGGACCAAACGTGAAGTATAAAATACATAGAAATTATTTTGCAAGTGTGTTAGAATATTTATTTTAGCTCCCTAATATATTGGGAGGATATGTTATATAGAGAAATCACCATGTGAGTTCCCTCAATTTAGATAGATCAAAGATCTATGCATTTAATTTAATTGAGTTTTAAAAAAGGTGCAAGATGACATGATGCAATGCACATGATGACATGGCAAGATGCAACACGCAAGCCAATGACAAGGCAACAATAGTGAATAACCTGAAGACACCTGGCGCAATGGTCTCGGGGCATTACAACACTCCACCACTACAAGAGGATCTCATCTCGAGGTCTAAGGATGTCACCGGAGAGAAACGGAAGAGGAAGAGAAGAGGTAAAACTAAGTTGCTTCTTGGACAAACGAGTGAAACCTAATAACCTTGCGAGGTTGAACAAATTGAAAGAAAGAATACAACAAAGATGAACAAAGTTGAAAATACTTCGTTAGAAACGAGGAACAAGGAACATTACTAGAACCTTGTAGGTTGAAAGACATAAGAAAAGGGTTTCAATGGACAAGAAGTACATGCAAGCACTTCGGTTGAAACGAGATGTACAAGGAACGATAAAGATCAATTACGACAACACTCCGGTTGGAAATGGAAGGCGTAGAATATGAACTTGGCAAAATGAAAGCACTTGGATGAGACTCCGGTTAGAAGAGGAATGATAGCCACAATACTCTGGTTAAAGCAAGATAGAGAAGGAATATGAATGATATAATTTGGACAACAGTCCAACTGAGAAGGGAGGCAAAACTTGATAAGATGAGAGAACTTGAATGGAGGACACGACACTCCAGTTGAATGAATAAGCAAAGGAAAGAACATGATCTTTGACAAGAATGGGATGATGGGTCGAAGAATGCAACATCACAATGCCTCCGGAAGAAATGAAAGAATGGAATGAAAAGAACGGAGAAGAGAAAACGTCCTCTCCCACAATTAAATTGGAAAAGCATCCTTATGAAGAAGGGTTGAACGGAGTTGTTGGAAAATCAACAACAAAGGAATAAGCTTGTAGTGGGCTTATGGAAAACGTCTCAAAATTATGAGGTGAAATTCTGCCACTAACAGAAACAATAGATTGGATTGATTTCAACAAGGATACTAGAAACTTATTTCACCAAGAGGATAAATGAAGGACTTGGGTCATTTATAAGCACCATAAATAGCAACAATCCTTAGGGAAAGCTTTAGGTGAAATATAACCCAAGATAACTCCAATGAAGAGATTGATGGGTTGCAAAGGATCTCATGAACGAATTGAAAATGATGGGTTTAAAGTATGTCATTCCGGAGAACTTGTGAATCATGAAACACGATGGGAAATTGTCAAGAGTGACATAACACCATCTCAAAAGATAAGGTAGAAAGAATTGCACTTCGAAATGCAAGATGAAGAATGTTTGAACTCCTCAAAACAAAACACGTGTTGAGCACCATGTTTATCTTTGAGTATAGCTTGGCGGATCATAACTCCGAGAGAAAATATTGAAGGACAATTGACGAATGAAAAGAATCCTTGATGAACCACCATGTAGAGCCTCCATGAAGAACTCTGGTAACAAAAGAATGATCAAATGAAAGGAAAGAGAAGTTGAAAACACAAGGTGAGGCCTTGCAATGATTTAGATGGAGCTATGAAATGTGAAAACTTTGAACCCCGAACAAGAAAGATGAATAACTTGGAACCGAGAATTTTGATGAACCTCCAGAATAAGGAATTGAATTTACTCTATGAAACAAGAATAAGAATTACATTATGCTTATCCTTCATCAATTAAATTGATGACCCGCAATGGATTTGGCATGCCCCTTATTCTCATTGAAAATGATTAAAGAGAGATAGAACAAACTTGGGAAGGTCTTTAATGAACCACCGGTAGGATTAGAAAGAATGAATGAAATGATACGATAATAAAGGAATAGGAATGTTGAATGAACCACCGTATGGATTGAAAACGAATAAAGAAAGAGAATGAATCACCGAGAAGAATTAGAAATGAACAAAGATACTTGAGTGAATTTAGATACAATTGAATGAAGAGATGACAATCTGACTAGAGGATACTAGAACGATGCACCGGTAAGATTTGGAGAATGAGAAGTGAAAGCTAAGAATGAATAATATTCAGAAATGATGGCCTTCGGATGATCGAGAAAGGAAAGCAACTCCTGAAATGCGCCGGATGAGTGAAAAGAATCCTCACAATTGAAAACAATTATTAGAGGATGGCGTCAAGCTTGAACTACACATCTTCAAGAGAACGGATACAGATTTAAGAGAAAACCTTCTTCAGTCTTCAAATGCAGAGAATGATGATGAGAAACACCACAACAAATTATTGAGCCACTCCGGAATAATGCAGAATATAAAGGTTGCATCAACAATGAAAAGAATTTGAAAGATCTTGGAGAAGGACATTTGACTGATGATGATTCATTCTTACGTCAAACTTTGAAAAAGAATTTGAGAATACCTCCGGAAAAAATTAGAAGAGTCAGGTAAAATCCTGGGAAAAGACCTGTGGGTTAAGGCCCACTGAAAAGATACACCATTGAATGATTTAAAAGAGAGATTGTGCCGGTTGAATTAAATGGCTTGAATGAGATAACAACCTCGAAATAGCTTGAACGGATTAAGAATGGAAATGCGAATCTTCTGAGATATCTTCGGCACTTCGGATATGAATAGAGAGAGGTGAATAGATAAGAGAGCCTTGGATAAGAAATTCACATGGGAAAATATGTGAAACAAAAGGAAGAGATATGATCAACACCGATGCTTGAAATTAATGCACTGGAGAAGAAAACGAGTGAGAGTGCCGAACTTGAAGCTCCCTTAGCATCTTCATAAGAAACACCGGATAAGAACATTGGCGGAAAAGAATGTTGAGATTTCCCATCGATACAATGATACTTGATTAAGAAATCTGAGTCCTTGAAGAAAAAGGGTGGGAGGGCGGGAAAACAAAGGCAACTTGGGACGGATGGAATGGATACCATTGCAAAGAACTGAGAATTGATCCCGCGAATGGGAAAAATGATAGGACCATCTTGAAGAAAATCACACCGGTTGGAAAGAATTAACATGACAACCTCGATGATCAAGAAGGATTAGTATTCCCATAGAAATATGAGAACACCGTTTAGAAAAGGTATGGAATCCACATTTGACTTCGAAGCAACTTGAATACCACAACTCAAAACAAAACAAAGGATTGGCTTGCATAATAAGCTGGAAACAAACATATGATAGATCCCATATCGTATCATGTGTCTGTTGGAAAGATATTCTAGGAGCTACTTGAATTCCCACCTATAAACTCCCGAAACTTCCTGGTTATGCAATTTGGTGTTGGGGATACAGGGAGGCACAATATATATCACACAACTAACAAGCCCTACGCTCCAACTGTATCCATCCGTCAACACATAACCAAGAAAACTCTGAAAATCATGTACCTCAACCTTTGAAAAGCATCTGTTATACGAGTTATGGCAATACCCCCGAACTCCCACCCCAGTACTGGGTGGCGTCGAGGTTATCTCACCAAAAACTGCATAAACGAGATTTTCGATGTCGGCGGAACTCAGGTATTCCAGAACTGCAACGATAAAATTGTGACGACAACACCTCGGAGCTCAACTCCCCGGGACACTGCCACAACCCCTAAATGTCAGGAGGCACCAAGAATAATGTTCTTGTCACCAAGAATATCGGAACGATTCCAAGATACCCACGTGATCCTAAAAAAATTCATGAAATTTGAGGAGAGGAAAGTCAAAACTTCTACGTCAGGAGGCCTCACCAGAGTGACGAAGGGACTAAGGAGTAAAAGAATCCTACTCTCCGATATATATATAATCCTAAGACTCAAAACATTTTGTTCTAGACTCAACAACATCAGCGATTCGATCAAGCAGGGGGCTCCTAAGTCGGGGATGGCTTTGATACCAACTTGTAACACCCACGATGCGGCTATATCTGCCATGTGTCGAGGCACGACTTAGAGGCATATCCGCATGGTGGTTTTGTCGCAAGATGGGTAACCTTCACACAATCCCATGTACTGAATAAGAGAGGGATAAAGAGTTGGCTTACAATTGCCACTTCACACAAATAACAAGTTAAACATATATCATCCAGAGTACAATCAAGGTCCGACTATGGAACCAAAATAAAAGAAGACAACCCCAAATGCTAGATCCCCGATCGTCCCAACTGGGCTCCACTACTGATCATCCAGAAAAGACTCATAATAACGACCAAGGTCCTCGCCGAACTCCCACTTGACTTCGATAACATCACCTACACTGGCATCATCGGCACCTGCAACTATTCTGGAAGTATCCGTGAGTCACGAGGACTCGGCAATCTCACACCCGCGAGATCAAGACTATTTAAGCTTATGGGTAGGATAGGGTAATGAGGTGGAGCTGCAACAAGCACTAAGAAAATATGGTGGCTAACATACGCAAATAAGAGTAAGATGAGAAGCTACGCAACGGTCGTGAAGCTAAAGGTGATCAAGAAGTGATCCTGAACTACTTACGTTCAAACATAACACAACCGTGTTCACTTCTTGGACTCCACCGAAAAGAGACCATCACGGCTACACACGCGGTTGATTCATTTTAATTAAGTCAAGTGTCAAGTTCCCTACAACCGGATATTAACAATATTGCATCTGCCACATAATCGTGTGCACGACTCTCGAAAGTTTATACCCTGCAGGGGTGTCCCAACTTAGCCCATCATAAGCTCACGATCCGCGGAGACAAACCTCCATCACGGGACACCCGATCAGACTCGGAATCCCAATGCACAAGATATTTCGACAATGGTAAAACTAAATCAGCAAGACCGCTCGACTGTGTCGACAAATCCCGATAGGAGCTGCACATATCTCGTTCTTAGGGCACACAGGATAGGTCAAGCTACGAGTAAAACCAGCCCTCAAGTTTCCCCGAGGTGACCCTGTAGGCTGCCTGTTTCGGACCAACACTCAGAGGAGCACTGGCCCCAGGGGGTTAAAATAAAGATGACCCTCGGGTTTGCAACCCTAAGGGAAAGTTATAGGTTGTTAGGCAAATGTAAAACCAAGGTTGGGCCTTGCTGGAGGAGTTTTATTCAAAGCAAACTGTCAAGAGGGTCCCATACCCCTCACCATATTAGGGACGCAAAATCAAGGAACATAACACCGGTATGATGAAAACTAGGGCGGCAAGAGTGGAACAAATCACTAGGCATAAGGCCGAGCCTTCCACCCTTTACCAAGTATATATATGCATTAATTAAGATAAGAGATATTGTGATATCCCAACATATCCATGTTCCAACATGGAACAAACTTCAACCTCACCTGCAACTAACAACTCTAAAAGAGGGGCTGAGCAAAAGCGATAACATAGCCAAACAACGGTTTGCTAGGAATGTGGGTTAGAGGCTTGACATGGCAATATGGGAGGCATGATAAACAAGTGGTAGGTAGCGCGACATAGCGATAGAGCGAACAACTAGCAAGCAAAGATAGAAGTGATATCGGGGGTATGGTCATCTTTCCTGAGATCCCGTAAGGAAGAAGAACGAGTCCATGAAGAAGACAAACAGACGTAGTCGAACGGATCCTCACAAACGCGACGTTACCGGAACTAACAAGAAGAAGCAACACCGGAAAGGAGCAAACAACATGGTAAACACACAAGCATAAACATGGCATGATGCACAACCAAGGATGATGCATGTCCGGTTTAAAGAGGCATGTCATGGCAAAGTGCACAAGCAACACTACAAGTTAAGTGGAGCTCAATATGTAACGAGTTGCATATTGAAGAAACACCACATTTAATTATTTAGTTCTCTCCCGTTTAGGCACTCAACAATATTAAATCTTGGTTAACATGCCAAGAGGAGAAGCATAAAGAAATTATCTATTTAGGCAAGTTTAAATGAGGCCGGAACGCCAAACAACAATTCCAGTAAATCCCCATATGCATTTAGCAATTTAATGCAAACACCAATTTAAACATTTTAAAAGTTGTTAGGATGATGCGGATGACATACAAGTCTTATGCAATTTTTGTTAAAAGTCAACATGAACATGATATGAAGCATTTGGTCGCCATGACGGAATGAAAAAGGGGTACCATGGCAGCGAATCCAAAAATGATGCCACGGCAACATATCGGTTACGGTAACTCGATTGAGATACCAATGCAAAAGAGAAGTGTGCGGATGTGTGGAACACGCAAGAGATGGTGGGGTGCTCCCGGTTACCGGGTGTCCTACGGGTCGACGGTGGTGTCAAATGAGAGATCAACTAACGTTCATGGGCGGATACAACATCTAAACATGCATCTCATACAACACATGCATTCGTCCACGGGTCATCGTCTCGGTGGTTATACCTTCGAAGCGTGCAAACGAGATGGTTCGAGTTTGGTGCAATGTAGAGGAAGTAGACGTTCTCGGGACGGTTGTAGTGGAAGTAGTCGTTCACGGGTCGTTGTGGGAAGTATTCGTTCTCGTGGCGACGGTAGTGGAAGTAGTGGTAGTATCGGTCCTCAGCGATGGTAGTGGTACTAGCGATCTTGGCGACGGTAGTCGTTCACGTTCTTAGTCGCACAAGTTTCCGTAGATGTTCGGGGTCACAACGAGGAACTTGACATCCACAGAGCCTTCACGGTTCGATGGTAGTGGTACATGTTTCATAGCCGTTTGAGTCATTGATAGAGGAACTTGACGGATTTGAATCTCTTCGGGGTTGTCGTGGTACTTGGGGTCTTCAGACTTGTCGATCTCGACGAAACAAAGGGGTACTTGGTAAAATACGCGTGGCCGTGCACTTGTCGTCGAGGGACTTGACGGTCTTGACAAAATGAAGGGGTACTCGGCAAAACCATGTCCTTCAGAGGTTGACGGTAGTGGTTCCCGTATCAATGTGGTGTAGTTGTATTTGACAGGTCCGGTCTTGGCGTCTCAACCTTGCTGATCCAAAAAAAACGCGAGACAAAAAGGCCTCTGGTGGGCAGCAGCAAGGCAGGGCAGCGTGCGAGCAGTGAGGAAGTGGGCATGGGGCTCGTGGTGACAACAACGACTAACAAGGGCGCGGCGCCGTGGCAGGGAGGCGGCGTACCCGTTCATTTGACACGGGAAAAGAGCGGCAGCAGCAGGGCATCCCAGGAGTCATGCAGCACGGTCGTAGCTGGACTTGCGAAATGGGGAAGGAGCTGGGGGCTTGGTGAAGAGCAGCGGCAGCGGGGCTTGCTGCCGGCGTGGGGAGGCAGACCGGCGGGACAGGAGGCTGACGCCGACGGAGACCTAGGGCGGCACGGCGGACTGGGAGTAGAGAAAGGAGGTCCGGCGGGTCCCGAGGGTGCAGTGTGGCAGGTTCGATGGAGAGGGGCTTGGTGCGGCGGGGACGAGCTCACTCTGGAGAGGGTGTCGAGGTCCCTGGCACCGCTCCTGTCGACATGGATGAGGCGAGGAGGAGCTGCTGCCGTTCGTTCCGGTGCTCGACAGGAGGACGCAGGCGGAACTTGGCGGCAGCCTCGGCAGTAGGGAGGCGCGGCCATGGTGATACGGCAGCGCAGAGGAGGCTCGTGTGAAGGGCATCGGGCGCAGGCACTATCGGGAGGATGACGAGGGGAATTGAGAAGGGGAGCGGGGTCGAGCGCTGGCGGCGCTGGAGGATGGACGCGGGGGAAGAGAAAGAGATTGGATCAGGAGAGGTTAGGGTGCTGGGTGCGGGCTAGGGTTAGAGGGTTAGGTGGGCCTTAGGGGGTGTTGGGCCTAGGGAGGCCTGGCTGCGGGTGGCCTATTGGGCCGGCTTGGCTACTGGGAGGTGCAACTAGGCTGGCTAGAGTCTCTCTCCCACATACTTATTTTCCAAAAGAGGAAAGTATCATTTTCCCCCTCAAATCCTGTCTGATGGACCGATTTCCCCCCAAAGTCTAAAACCAGATCAATCAGCCCCTAAACTCTCCAAAACCGGATCAATTCTCCCCCATGGTGGTTTTGCACCAGATTTAGGTGGTTTTGAGTAGTCTCCTTGCTAACTGGACAGTGCTGACTTGGCAGATTTCAGGTGTTTTCATGGATTGGGGGAGCCGGTCGACCAATCAGCCCCCAATTCAGGTGATTTCGGTCCATGTGCATCGACCAACCTCCCTGTGCCTGGACGAGGACGCCCAACCTTGCCGCGACGGCGTCAAGCACGCCGGCGGTGTCCGCCGACGCCGCCATGGCGTCCGCCGACGCCGCAATGGCGTCCGCCATGCCGCCGGCCTCCACGCCGCCCGATGGTGAGTCAACCGCCCCCCTTTCTTTCCCGTCGAAGTCATCTACTGCATGATCTTAGTTTAGGAGAAATCAGAGCTGCACTTAGAAGTCATCTACTGCACCCAATTTTGCTGCCATGGCAGGCAAATGGTGGAGGTGTAGGGTAGATCATAGGAAGATTGTTTTTATGGGTAGGTCCTGAGCTATGTAATGAGGTAAAGATTGTTTTTTTGGGCAGGTCTTGTCGATGAGGCAGCAGATGAAGAAGAAATAAGTTATCTGTCACTACATTATTTTGGCAAATTTGAGACAGTGGATGGATTGCTTGTATACAACGGAGGTCTGATGATTACTTTTCCGTTTGATAGGAAAAGCCTAAAGTTTGAGCTTTTGTTGTCTTATGGTGAGGACATGTATCATGTACAAAGAGGACATTGTAGGGGGGATTATAGTTACAAGATGCATTGGCTTGTTCCAGGGAAAAAACTGAGTGAGGGTTTGCAATTTATTTTTGATGATTCAAGTGTGGAGAAGATGGGGAATGCAACACCTATTGGGTCATGTGCAGAGATCTATGTGGAGGAAGTGCAGTTGTGTGAAGAAGCAGTAAAGCAGTTGCAAAATAGAGTAGATGATGTGCCTGTGGTAGATGATGTGCCTGTGGTAGTTTCAGAAACATATTCCAAGCATAAAGGTAGCAGATTTGCATTGGTAAATGTGGATGTTGTGGAGACAAACATGGTCGATGAGATGTTTTTATCAAATGTAGCAGCTTTAGCAGAACAAAGAGCAGAGCCAGAAGTTGTTGTAGGTGTGAAAAGGACAGCTGCTGAGGAAGAAAATTTGAGGATAATAAGTGAGGCTAATGACTTTCTTACTACATTTGAGAGTCCAGTGAAGATTAAGAAAAGTAGAGCAAGTAGAGTTGCAGCTGAAAGAAGAAAAGTACCTCTTGCAGCCCCAGTTTCAGCAACTACATCTTCAGGTGCAGCTCAAGGTGCATGTGCTCCTCCTCCAACTCCAGGTGCAGCCCAAGGTGCATCTTCTTCATGTCCAGGTGCATCTTCTTCAGCTCCAGTAGGAAATATAGCAAAATCTGCAAAGACCAAAGCAGTAGCAGGTACACCACAGAGAGGAACTATGCCACAATTTACTCAAAGACAGAACCTAGCAGCTACTTCTGAATTTGAGTATACATCTATAGATCATGTTGAAAATGGAACAAGTGCTAATGAAGTATTACATGAAAATGAAAAAGAAGGAGAAGAAGGTGATGATGAAAGTGACATTGACTACCAGCCTTTGTCAGAGCACAGTTCTGCTGAAGAATCAGAGGCAGAGAAATTAAGGAAATTAGCAAGGGAAATTAGGAGGCAGAAGAGAGCAAAGAAATTAGGGGATGCTGTGGGGCCTGTCATCAAAGATAATAATGTGATTGAAGGATTGTCTGGTGATGAGAAGCTGGATGGCATAGAAGATGATGTTGTGTCATCAGATGATGACTGCTCTTTTGATGAGGAAAGTGATGGTGAGGGGGCCACACAGCTAGTGAGAAGGAAAAGTGAATGGAGAAAATATGACAGCAAATCAGAAATTCCTACATTTGAGATAGGAATGGTTTTTAGAGGAAGACATCAGATGAAGAAAGCTCTAATAAAATATGGCATTAAGAAACATGTGCATATTGCTTTCACAAAGGATGAAAATCATAAAGTAGGTGCAAAGTGTACTTGGCCTGGCTGCAACTGGATGATCTATGCTTCTAAAACTACTAGAAATAAGTGGCTACAGGTGTCTACCTTTGTAGATGAGCACCATTGCATTCCAAGAAGAGATAACAAACTGGTCACATCAACTGTTACTGCTACAAAATATGGCAGGCTTATAAGAGCAAATCCAAGTTGGAAGTTAGAAGATTTGAGGAAAACTGTACTTGAGGACTTATTTGCTGATGTGACAGTTGCATAGTGCAAGAAGGCAAAGAGAATGGTCATGCAGAAACTATTGCATTCCACTGAAGGAGAGTACTCAAAATTATTTAATTATCAGTTAGAGCTGCTGAGAACTAATCCTGGAAGCACAGTTGCAGTGAAGTTGGACCATAATGAAAAGGATGGGTCATATGTATTTCAAAGGTTTTACATGTGTTTTGATGCCTTGAAGAAAGGTTTCTTGGCAGGTTGTAGAAAAGTTATTGGCCTTGATGGTTGTTTTTTCAAAGGTGCTTGCTATGGACAGATGTTGTGTGCTATAAGAAGAGATGCAAATAACCAGATGTATCCTATTGCTTGGGCTGTTGTGGAGAAAGAAAATTATGAGTCATGGTTCTGGTTTCTTGCCAAAATAAACCAGGACTTGAAAATAAGCAATCAAGGAGATGGATATGTATTTATGTCAGATCAACAAAAGGGACTTATAGGGGCAATGGAGGACATTTTTCCTAAAGCTAAGCATAGAATGTGTGCAAGACACATATATGCTAATTGGAAGAAAAAACACCCAGACCATGATCTTCAGAAAAGGTTTTGGAGATGTGCAAAATCACCAAACAAAGTGATTTTCAACTACAACAGGGCCAGGCTAGCACAATTTACTATTGAGGGTGCAAAAGATATGATGAACACTGATCCAGTACATTGGAGTAGGGCCTACATGAAGCTGGGGTCTAATTGTGATTCAGTTGATAACAACATGTGTGAATCTTTCAACAACTACATCCTGTTAGCTAGGTACCTTGCTATTGTCTCAATGCTTGAGTGGATCAGGTGCAAAATTATGGTGAGGGTACAAGAAAATAGAGGGAAGTCAGTTAACTGGAAAGGAACTATATGTCCCAACATTTTCAAAAAACTGAAGCAAAACATAAGGAGATCAGGTTTCTGCCATGTGCTGTGGAATGGGAAAGATGGATTTGAAGTGCAAGAGCATGAGAAATTCAAATTTACTGTTAACTTGCAGCTCTGTACTTGCTCATGTAGATATTGGCAGCTGTCAGGTTTACCCTGCTGCCATGCCATTAGTGCTATCTATAAAATAAGACAGAAAATTGATGATTATATTGCTCGTTGCTACTCCATAGAAGTGTACAACAAGATATATGATCATTGCTTACAACCTTTGGAGGGAGAGGAGAGTTGGCCTATTTCAACAAATCCAAAGCCACAACCACCTAGTCACATTAGCTTGCCTGGAAGGCCTAAAACAGAAAGAAGGAGAGAGGAAGGAGAAAAACCTAAGGGTACTAAGATGAGCAAAGTAGGTGGCAAGATCACTTGTAGTTCTTGCAAAAGGCAAGGACATAATAGATCAAGCTGTAAGAACAATGATGCAGCTAAACATCATGGAAATGCTCATTTGGTCAAAGAAGCTGCAAAACAAAAGAAGCAAGACAAAGAGGCTTTTGATGCTCTTCAGACTCAGAAAGCTATGCTTGAAAAGCAGGTTAAGATGACACTTGTTAGTACTAATGAAAAATTGGTTGCTTTTTGTTTCTACTAATGAAAACTTGGTTGCTTTTTTGTTTATACTAATGAAAACTTGTTTGCAGGCTGCTGATATAAAAGGCAAGGCAATGGCTGTGCAACCTAGGCCAAAGAAGTTGGAAGTTAGAAGAAAACCAGGAACCTTGAGGATCAATGAACCTACATCTCAACAAAGCTCACAGCCAAGCTCTCAACAGAGCTCACAACCAAGCTCTCAACCTAGAGTTCCACAACATTGTGTGTTCAACCTTGCTGCATACAAGGAGGCACTAAATGCTAAGAAAGGGCCATCCATTTGATTACAAAATTTGTGATACTCTGCTAAATTTGTGCCACACTTGTCCTAAATTTCTGCTTCTGTTAATTTGAGGCACAATTTCTGCTACTATAATTTTTTGGATTAAAACAAAGAGGACAACAGAGTTGAAAACATTTATGCTTGAACATCTTCAGTACATTTGATCACTGCATTTGTTCAATACTTAACTAGAAACTCTGACAGTGCATACATAACTGCATTTCTCCAGTACCTAACATACAAACTTAACATGGAAACTTAACTGCATTTCTCCAGTCCTGACTACAAACTTAACTGCATTTCTCAGTGCATAATGAACTAGACACTGAACTAGAAACTTAACTTCTCTGTCTTCACTTCTGCATGTCCTTCATCTTCTTGATGCGGTCGGAGTGGCGAATGCCGACGCGGATGTACGTCTCCGCCTCGATTGGCATGCTCCTGTCGCCGAGCTACAGGATCACCGGCGCCACCACGTACACGTCATCGTCGGCAGGCGCCACCTCCCCCTCGCTGCCGTCCTCCACATCCACCACCACCTGCTCCTGCTCGCTGTCCTCCACATCTTGCTCCTGCTCGCTGTCCTCCACATCCTGCTCCTGCTCGCTGTCCTACTCCACATCTTCACTGCACTCTCCGTCGCTGTCAGAGTGCACAATAACCTGCTTCACTGCAGCTGGTACAGCGACCACGACACCGACGAGACCTTCAACTGGAGGTGGAGGGGGGCGACGGCGGGAGCGGTACTCGTACCACCTGGCACGCTGACGCGGATCTAGTGACTTCTCCGCCTCATTCATAGCCCAAAGGAAAACAGAGATAGCTGGAATGGGACGGCCGTCGGGGAACATTGTCTTCTTCTCAACATCAGTTGCCACAACGATGAGGCCCCTAGCGTGGTCCACGCACATCTGCAAGCTCGGAAATCTGTTGCAGATCTCCTCCACATCGGCCCTTTTCTCTGAATCCCCCTTGCAGAACCTGCTCACAGTTTCCTCCCACCGGTCTTGAGCACGGCGAACATCTCTTGCAGTCTTCTTCTTGGGCGCCATCACCGGCGTCGAGAAGCGATGGGAGTGGGTGGGCGAGAGGCGAAGGGAGTGGATGAGAATGGGGAACGGCGAGTGGATGAGAGTGGGTGGGCTAGTGCTGTCTGGGCGAGCGCTGGCCTTAAATGGGTGGCTGTCAAAGCGGTGGGTTCAGTTAACTTCAGACAATGCTTCAGAAAAATTCAGACAACCAAAAGTTCAGTTAACTTCAGACACAAGTTCAGACTTTTGAAATTTTAAACTCAAATACATTTGTTCACTCGAGCTTAGATAGGTGGTTCACTAAGATACTACATCACATCTTCAAAGCCATGATAACAATAGACACAATGCAGAAAAAGATGGAAAATTTGTACATCTTTTTGCTTCCCTGAAATTCCTTGGCAAGAACATCCATTTGTTGAGCATGCTGCACTTTCAAATCCAGCACATAAACATTAGCATCACCAATGCTGCACTTGGCATCCATGAGAGCATGCTCCAGCTGTGATTTCTCGGTCTTGAGCTTCCTAACCTTTGTCTTCAGCCGATTCACAACATCTCACAGGTCACCTAGTAGCGTACTGACAAACTTATCCAGGGGATCATCATGCCACTTGAAGTACCCACAGTCATATCCCTATTCAAAAAATTGTGCAATTTTGTCAAAATAATCACGCAAAGACTATAACTTTGCTGCTCAATGAAACAACAAACAGAAACGACGGGCACAGATCTAGTTACCAGAGATTGGCTGCAGTTGTAGTATCGACGACCGGGGTTGGCAATGCTCCACGAAATCCACCTCGGAGCCTTGACTTTGCAGTGGCACACCTTCTCAGGCAAGTACGCCATCGGTGGCTCCCGATATGGCACCGGCGACTGCCCTGATAAGGCCATGGACCGCGGTGACCGATGACTGCTTGACGAGCTAGCAGACGCCATGGACTGCGGCGAGCGGACGGCGAGGGGACGGCGATGGGGCGGCGAGGGGGCGGCGAGGGGGCGACAAAGGGGACGGCGACAGAGTGCTTCGCGGCGAGGGGGACGATGACAGAGTGCTACGCGGCGAGGGAGCGGATTGCAATTAAAAATTGGGGAAAGTTGCATCTACCAAGTCAGCATTGTCCAGTCAGCAAGGAGACTAGTCAAAACTACCTAAATCTGGTGCAAAACCACCATGGGGGAGAATTGATCCGGTTTGGAGAGTTTAGGGGCTGATTGATCCGGTTTTAGACTTTGGGGGGAAATCGGTCCATCAGACAGGATTTGAGGGGGAAAACGATACTTTCCTCTTTCCAAAATAGAAAAATGCAAAGAAAGAAAAGGGATGAAGAAAAGGTTAAAGAGTTTGGGCATGGGATTATTTCCTCGGACTCACAAAATCTGCACGGTCCAAGAAAAATAGGAGTGGGCAAAATTGAAAGATTTAAATTCAAACTCATTTGAATTTAATCCAAATGGTTTGAACTAGGACTTGGTAAAAGGAAGGTCCAAAATGTTCGTAATTTTGTGGAGATTGAGAAAGCGATGAAAGAAATTATGGGCAAATTTTGAGGGCCGAACATGAAGTAGAGAATACATGGAAATTATTTTGCAAGTGTGTTAGAATATTTATTTTAGCTCCCTAATATATTGGGAGGATATGTTATATAGAGAAATCACCATGTGAGTTCCCTCAATTTAGATAGATCAAAGATGTATGCATTTAATTTAATTGAGTTAAAAAAGGTACAAGATGACATGATGCAATGCACATGATGACATGGCAAGATGCAACACGCAAGCGAATGACAAGGCAACAACAGCGAATAACTAGAAGACACCTGGCGCAACGGTCTCGGGGCGTTACAACTACTCCAATGCAAGTACTAGAGAGAAGAATATGCGATATCTGGTTGATCAAGGGGGGGGGGGGCTTGCCTGGTTGCTCTGGCAAGAAGGAGGGTCATTGTCGATGTAGTCGATCACATGTGTATCGGTAGCGATCTCGAGGTCTACCGGAAAGAAGTAACGGAGGGGGAACACAATAAATAATAGAGCAATCGAAACATCACAAAGCATAACATGGCAATACGCGGTGCTAGGGGTGACCTAACACTGCAGTAGGTGACACCGGCAAAGGGGGGAAACATCCGGGAATGTATTACCGGTGTTTGGCTTTTTCGGACAAACGAACCAGAGGGGGGTGGTTGCATGTTCGCTATGCTAGGGACGTGTGGCAGACGAACAGAGTGTGTATTCGGATTCCTCTCATTTTTCTGAGTAACTATCATGTACAAAGTATTTATATCCGAGGTATGGTTTATTTTAGGGACAATTGCAATTTTGCCCCTAATTGGAACCTACCCACAGGGTTTGCCCTTACTTTTCGACTCTGCTCAGTTTTGCCCTTAGATTTTCCCCCGAGGTCGCCCGAATGCCCTTTGACCGTTTGACCAATACTTTGAAAAATCATAAGAAATTTATATGAACTCAGAAAAATGCAAATAAGGTATCAAAATGTTCAGATAAACATTAACTTTATGTGCATGTCATTTGCATTCAAGACAAAAGCACCATTTAAACTAACTGTGCTTTTGCCATGAATGCAAATGATATGCACATAAAGGGAATGTTTATCTAAACACTTTGATTTCTTATTTGCATTTTTCTGAGTTCATATGAATTTGTTATGAATTTTCGAAGTATTGGTCAAATGGTCAGGCATATGGGCGACTTAAGAGGCAAATCTAAGGGCAAAATTGAGCAGAGTCGAAAAGTAAGGGCAATCCTCGTGTGTAGGTTCCAACTAGGGGCAAAAATGCATTTGTCCCTTTATTTTATATTATTTTTTTGAATTTTTGGAATTTATTTAATATGGAATTATATTAAATATAAATGCTATGGGTACACAAAAGTGTACCCAGTGTGCTTGTGTGGCTGTTAGTGGGCCCAGATGACTGCCTAGTCAGCAGTCAACTATGGACCAGTTGACTAGTCAAATTGACCAGGAGCTCCCATGTCATTGACAAAGCATTTTAACAGGGGCTTAATTTAACTAATTTAGTTAGTTAGCTAGTGGGACCTATCTGTCATTGACACATTAGTTAACTAATTAATTAAATTAGCAAATTACTTAATTACTACGGTGGGGCCTACATGTCAGTGACCAGAGTTTTAACTAAACGGTGATTAGACCCTAACTAAACTATTGACAGGTCGAGCGCATTGTCAGGTTCGAACGCCGGCGCGCCTCCGACGACCAAAAACACGGCAGCACAGCCCTGGATCTCACTGGAAACGAGCTGCGGGTGACCATTTTGGTCGTGGTTTGTTCCTACGGGACCGTCACGATGTGGCGCATCCAAAGGAGCGAGCACCGAAAGTTGGGGTGGCCGGAGCTGACCAGTGTGACGGCGACAGGCGGGCGGTGCCTACGGGAGCTAGACGGAGGCGATGTTGCGGGGCTCAACAAGTGGCACGAAGGGACTCGTTGGCCTCCTAGGGCGCCAAGGAGCTCGATGCGGATCTCGGTCATGACCTTCGCGTGCTGTGGCTATGGTGGCGATGCGAATGGCGGAGGCGAGCTTCGGCCATGGTGGTAGGGGTAGCTAGGCGCGACGCAACAAGGGGAAAATGATGGGGAATGGGGTGGTGCTCACCGGGGGCTCCGCAAGCAAGCGTGAGGGGGTTCGGGGAGGGCCAGAGCAGTAGGATCGACCAGAGCTTCACGGCGGACGACGGGGACACGAGCGATGTGGATGGGGCGCGGTCGGGCGGTTGCGGGGAGAGGGGGCGGCGCGAGGTAGGAGAGGAGGAGGCTAGGGCGGCCTCAGCTCACAGCAGAGTAGTGGGGGAGGCGAGGCCATGGGGATCGGGCGCCGGCCGCGCTTAGGATTCATGGTTTCTTTGCTCCCTCTTTTCCCCCTTTCCCTCTTCCTCTCGGAATTGCAATCAAATGTTGGAGCCCACGAGCCAGACACCACCATCAACGACGACCCCTACTACACCGAGGATGCCAACTACTACGTTCAGGCCGCCAACGACCAGGAGTAGTTTAGGACGATCCCAGGTAGGAGGCCTGCGCCTCTTTCGATCTGTATCCTAGTTTGTGCTAGCCATCTTATGGCAACTTGTTTAACTTATGTCTGTACTTAGATATTATTGCTTCCACTAGATCGTCTATGATTGAGCACTTGTATTCGAGCCCTCGAGGCCCCTGGCTTGTATTATGATGCGTGTATGACTTATTTATTTTTAGAGTTGTGTTGTGATATCTTCCCGTGAGTCCCTGATCTTGAGCGTACACATTTGCGTGTATGAGTAGTGTATGATTGAATCGGGGGAGTCACAAGTTGGTATCCGAGCCGACTACGTGTACGAATCCCCCTTCCAAACTCATTGGCCGAAGTTGAGTCTAGACATTGCAAAACTTTTACTAACATGGTTGTGTGCCTTACGGGCCATATTCGCCATTGGGTGGTATTAGGATCTTTTATTCCTCGACCTATACTCTGGGACTCTGATCTCTCTCCTATTCGGGTTTAATGAATTTACTAAAATCTAACTTTAGGTTCTCGAAAATACTTTCTCCCGGAGAGGCCCTTCAGTCCAGATGATCGCCGGCTGCACCAGAAGATTTCGAAGATACTCTTCGATATTCTCTCGAGACTTCGTGCCCATTGCTTTTGCAATTCCCTACCACCAAAATATCCCTATGGACAAATACTTACACCTGTCGTTCTTACTTTTATTCCCAGTTGATTTTGTTATTACAAGATACCCTGAGAATACTTTGTGCCTACTGCCTTGTAGATCTTTGCCACCTGAATACCCCTACATATAATTTCTTGCACTTATTGGGTATCCTCTCATCCCCAGTTGATTCAAGTAATTCACAAAAGTCTTTGAAATACTATTTGAACTTCCGAAAATCCTGAGCAGCCTATTGCTCTTGAAATTCTTGCTTGCTTGCATTATGATTAATCCTGTAAATCTGGTAATCTTATTGACATCCTTTGTCATTATCATTTGGAGTCCGTTGATGCATTATGTTGCGAATGCTCGCAAGCCTCAACCAAATCCTAGAATTCATCCTTCCGGCTCAGACGTCATTTTAAACATGGGCTGGATCTCGACCAATCAAATTGCCGTCGACTGTACCCCTAAGGCTATCCAACTTATCCTTCCCTAATCAGAGCGTTGCTTCTGATCCCTTGACTTGGAATTCATAATTCCTGTGCAATTGAGCTTTGAATTAGCCAGTCGTTTCTATCATCTGTTCTCCTTGCATTCTTTCTTCCTCTGGTTGTGTGCCGATGCTCACATCAGCTTCGTTATGGACTGTCAAGTCCTTTGTTGGATTATTATCTGACAGTGTCATCCATATTCAATTACCTTGTGCATTCTTCCCCTAATATCATGGTTTCTTTGCTCCCTCTTTCCCCCCTTTTCTTCTTCTTGGAATCGCAATCAGATGTTGGAGCCCAAGAGCTAGACGCCACTGTCGACGATGACCCCTACTACACCGAGGGTGCATACTTCTACGTTCAGGCCGCCGACGACCAGGAGTAGTTTAGGAGGATCCCATGTAGGAGGCTTGCGCCTCTTTCGATCTGTATCCCAGTTTGTGCTAGCCATATTATGGCATCTTGTTTAACTTATGTCTGTACTCAGATATTTTTGCTTCCGCCGACTCTTGTGTATTCGAGCTTATGTATTCGAGCCCTCGAGGCCCCTGGCTTGTAATATAAAGCTTGTATTATTTTAATTTGTGTCTAGAGTTGTGTTGTGATATCTTCCCGTGAGTCCTTGATCTTGATCATACACATTTGCGTGTATGATTAGTGTACGGTCAAATTGGGGGCGTCACAAGCGTGTGTGATAGTTGTCGTGTACGACGATGTTACGACGACCCGAAGTTTCGTAATCCTGTCCGACACTCGTACGACGATTAGCTAATCTTCTTAATAGTGAACCATTTGTGATGGGCCGCGCATCATACACATTCTATAATAGTGATCCATTTGTGATGGGCCGCACATCGTAAACGTAGCACCACAGAATACCGAGTGCGATGGCAATGCAAGCAGAAACGAGTAGGAGTACTGTAGGGTCACTATCCCCGATGGTTTCTGGGTCGTGTGGGAAGGACCCCCCTATTGCCGTCACTCACTAGGCGACGGTTCCAAATGCCATCGTGGAAAGGGGTTACAAACCATTTGTATAGCACTGACGCATACTAGTGTATGTTCAAATATGCATCCAACTATATAATTTTTGCTGACCTGCACTACATTTTGAAAATTAAATCTTTGGTGAAAATTTAACACAAATTACAAAGGGGACCAATAAACCAGGACGGAGGTAGATTCCATCAACCGAACTGATTGCATCCATATCCCACATTTAGACATAAGTAAACATAGATTAAACATACTCAGACATAGTAGATAATAAGCGTACACAAACATAGTTCAACCATAAGTACATAGTTCAACCGTCATTAAGACACTACATAGCAACACATAATTTAATTCCACATCTCATCTCATCTGCCAACACGATCCTGAAGCTTCTCCAGGTACTTGGCATATGCGTCGTGCACCACCCTGCGAGAATACTTTTGCTTGAAGGAGCCAATGGCCCGTCCTCTTGCATGCGCCATAACACTTTGATACGCGTCATGAAGCTTGTGGTTGCAAAATGGGCATCGATAGGCACCGTCCTAGGTCCTAATACGCCTGTTATGCATTCCCGCATAAAGCTCCCTCAGGATTTGCCTCTTGTACCTCCTCTGGACATTTTCATCCTCGCTGTCCACATCGTCAGACAACACCTATACAAATAGTAAAAAATGTGGCGTCAAATTAATGTTTACAAACTAATCTCTAGCGAACATTTGGTAGTTGTCAAAATTTGGCATCAAATCAATGTTTGCATGCCGTGAAGTAGGATTAGGAATTTATGGCTATTTTTTATACATATCCAGAGATTATGGTTCAATTTTTAAGCACAGTCATCTATGTACAGACCAATCTTGAAGAAAATAATGGCACAAACATATATGTAGGTCATTCAAAATCAATTGTCAAGTCCTGGCTAGGAATTATTAGCACGAACACTAACGCTAGTCGGATTACTAGCAGAAATCATTTGCACAGATGAAACAATTAATCACTTATCACTTGTTCCATTCAAACAATCAATACACTACACATATCTAACGAAACTTACTCAGATTTCATGGATTGGGCGAACATAACTATAGGATTTCTATTCCAAAAAGGGGGAGGCGGGAGTAACCAAAGAAACCCTAGGATCTATTTGACACATAAATGGGTATAGATGACTAACCAGTTGTCCGTCGTCGTTGGAGTCGTTGCCGTAGTGGTCGTCGGATTCGTCGCCGGGGTCGTCGCCCGAGTCATCACCGGAGTCGGTGTGGACCTCCGCCTCCGGCTATGGAAGCTCGACGATGTTGGCGACGTCAGGGTGCAGTGATACCTCGCCGGCGGTGACGGCAACCTCTGTCTCCATCTCCACGTCGTGCCCCGATGCTTCAGTAGCCCCGGCGTCGCCACTCCCTCCGATGGGGCCCTTTGGCGGCATCCTCATACACTGATGGCTTTGAGGACTGAGAGCGGCGTCGAGGATGCAAGCGGAGAGAGAGAGAATTGTGTGTGCAGCGAGGATGGGGGGTGCGGCCACTCGGGCGCGCCATTAATATGGAGTAGTGGGAGAGAGGTGGGTGACGGCCAAACCACTGGCTCACCTCCTGGTGAGCCTGCGCACCAGACTGCTGGCATGCCTACCAGCTACTCGCACGGCTCCCGATGACACTGCGCAACAAGCACGCCTCCTGTCAATTCACACATGTGCATGCACGCCTCCCGGTCTACCTGCACGGCAGACTACTCGCATGTGTCCCATCAACTCACGCCTGCTCGCACGGCACACGGGTCACGTGGCGACGCGTATATTATTTTTCTATTTGGATGATTAATGCCGCCGCTTTATTGCTTAACTAAAGCATGGCACATATCCATTGTTAGTCTAACGCTCACAGTTCAAATAAATGATCCGTTTGGGATATTGGTTGCCAACTATTAATAATCTCCCGTTTGTAAGAAGATAAAGATTACATCAAAACTGGTTTCAAATTTGACAAAAAAGTACAATGCCACTTTCTATTGGTGTCCACATGACAACACGATATGTTTCATGAATTTCAAATAAGTTTTGGATGTACTAGAATTTAAAAATCAAGATTCTCAATGTTTGAAATTTCTTGCACTGGGAGTAAACATGCACCCAGTGTGACACATGTGTTTTTGCAATCCATTTAGGTGCATTGTCACGTGTGCATGTAGCTCAATTTTTTTTGCACGTTATACCCCTATAAAATCAATCAATGTACTAAAATGTCTTAATGATCTTTTTTAAATTAAAACGTCCCTCCTTTGGTAACATATGTTCACCGCAGGATAATTTAACATCCATCGTAGTTGCGATGGATTCGCGGTGTATGTGTGTGTGTGCGCGCGTGCGTCTGGGGCGTGGCAGGTGGCTCGCAGTACACTACGAGTCGTGAGCCACCATGTGGGTTGGCCGTTTTGTGAGGCAGGTGCCACATCAGAGTCGTGAATTCATTATTTAAAACATCAGACAACCCTTTCATACATACATGTTTTGGCCACATGCAGTCGATGGTCACTACAAAAAAATACACTTCCGTGATGATACGTGTTTGTCACAATAGGTCACGTTTTCTGTCATGCATGTACATCCATAACAATTTTATGACAGAATCAAGATAGTCATACCTGTGCTGTCGTAGAGGTGTTCCATGATATTACCAAAATTATCGTCACGGAAGTGTCCACTTCCATGACGATAAATCGCGTGTCATAGAATTGCTTTCGTCATGGGTAACCAACATGTGGCATCCACCGTAACGGGTCACCATTAAGCTATCGGGTTCCGGTTTGGATCCGATAACCCGTTAACAGCCTAAAATTCTCAATGGCTAGAGGAACCACGTGTCGGCTCTCCGTTGGGACAGATGTCATCCAGTCATTGGACCGAAGGCGTCTATGATACATCGACACGTGGCACAGCCCAACAGAGCCCCATTCCTGTGAAAAGGCTGGACCGTTTGACTTGGTCAAAAGCTAGCGGGTCGGCCCATGAAAAGCATGTTAACGGCCTGTTCGCATATAGCCCATTTACATCCCGCTAACTCATGGCCTGTTACGGCCTATCCGAATTAGGCCTAGTAGCATCATCTGGGCCATCCAATATGATTCCAGCCCATTGTAACTTCCGGCCCCTATGTAGCCCATGACGTCTTTCGGCCAATATGAGGCCCTTTGTAACTCTTGGCCCATTAACGACCCGTGGTGAAACTGGCCCGTAATGAACATTGTATCGCTTTATACCCATTAACGGCCCATCATTCCGTTGGGCCGTTTCTAGCCCGTGTTATCTTTCGGCCTTCTCAGGGCCCATTTATTCTTGGGCTCATTTCTAGCATTCGGTTACTTACGGCCCATTACATGCCTTTTCTGCCTGTGGGCCAAATTCAGCTCATGGTTACACTCGGCCCGTTTGTGGCCCATTTCCATAACATCATCAAATACGGCCGATTAATGACGACCCGTTATGGTCGGCCCATGAACGGACAATTCCAACTCTAGCCCGTTTACAGCCCATAATGCGGTCCGTTATTGGCCCATGTTTGGCCAATCGATCATACGGCCCGTAGAAGGCCCATTGATGCTACACCCCATAGAAGGCCCATTGTTTCTACGGCCCGTAGAAGGCCCATTGTTTCTACGGCCCGTAGGAGGCCCATTGTTTCAACAGCCCGTAGGAGGCCCATGGTCACTACAGTAAATATGTAGCCCATGGTTATTTATGCCTAGTTTTAAAAAATAGGTTATTGCACCCATAAGCAAACCGGGGAAAAAGAACTGCATTGACTACAAGCAAACAAATAATCAAGACAACAAGGAGATAAATAAGCAAGCAACTTACGCTAGGCTATCACGGCTATTACACATATTACATCCACTGGACATCAAAGTTCATCACCAACGCAAATATAGGGAACAAAGCAGCATATCACATACACTGGTTGTCAAAGTTGGCGACCAGTGCAAATAAATGCCGCAGCAAAACAAGTCCAGAACTGAAACCACTTCAGAAGAGCTCAAGAAACAATATCCGGGGTACCCATAATGCTGGCAAGATGCTTAGCAAGCTTATTAACTTTCTCTTGTTTTGCGCTTAAATCCTCCAACGTTTGCTGTTGCACCAGAAAGTATGCATCTGAATTCTGCAGGGACTCCTCAGTCCTTCGGCTTCTTGCCGCGACACAACTGATTGATGCCTTTCAACTTGTAGCTGAGACTGAAGAAGCCGAAGTGATTCAGGCAACGAGTTCAAAGAGCTTGTGCCAGCGGTACTGGCCAGTAACTCGAACACTACATCAACACAGGGTTGTGGGATTGTCTCACTGTCTACAAGATCGTTTTTATCACCTTTCTTGGAGACCAACAGGGTTGTCTCACTATCTTGAACCTTATCTGCATTACTTTCTCTACCATTGCATAGTGGGGTGCTCTTCTCCAATATTCTGTTCGCATTCTACAAGAGAAACAAGCAGACACATCACAGGTTTAGCATGTAGTATACGAAACTCATTTTGGTAAACCGGTTCAGTAGTAAGGTGGACAGGATAACATCATGAAACAAACATATATCCATGTACTATGGTCACTGTATTGTCCATATCATTCTAGTTTATGTTGCCAAATCAAGATAGAGACACAGTTCAAATCATATATTTTTAAGACACAATAGCATAGACAAAATATAAGTGTGAGAAACTACACAACACTGGCAACACTTGTAATGTGCATCATATGAGAACATAACTATTTATACAACTGAAACTGAAATCAACATAGAGCAAGAAGTTAGAACAACAATCCAGTTAAAGAAATAGGTTTAAAACATACCTCTTGCGCCATTGGAGTTTCAATTGGATCCTTCAAATTCGAAAGTAGTTGGTATGAGTAAATACAGTGATGCAACAACAAAGGAGTATGGACCATAGCTACGGAATCTGACCTAAGAATAGTTGCTCTTTTGCTTTAAACATGGAGTTTGGGTTCGCTGTGGTGGTCTTCGTGCTTTGGGCATTGCAGTTGCTTTGCAAACTACTTGTGTGGGGGTACTCTGTGGTGGACATGGTCCTGTGTCAACTAGTAGTGGGTTACTATCCGCTGGGGTTGGGGTTCGATGGGTTGTAGCCGGCTCTCTGTCCAACGGTGTAAGTGTGCAATCTGGAAGAGTCTCGATTATGTGTTGTGGGGCTAGTTCATGGGCCAGTACAACCATGGTTCTATATGCATTGACGAGTAGCACTGTCTTTGTGAAGAACGGGTTTTTGCTCCTTTAGATACTGCCATCACCCCCTCCAATTCAAATGGCTAGTAAACAAGAAAAGAAACTGAACGTACATACATTGTATGATAGACAGATGTGGTAATTCACATATATGTTGTCTAGCCAAACAGGAAAGCATGACACAATTTCACATATATGATGGCTAACTAAACAGGATAGCATGACACAATTTCAAATATATGATGGATAACTTAACATGATATAATGGCATAATTCAACATATGCTGAGTATCTAAACAGGATGGCATGACAAAACTATGCGATGTCTTTCTAAAATAGGTTGGGATGAAATAATTCACATACATGTTGTCTAAGTATACAAGATGGCATGATATAATTGACATAATTGATTCATATACTAAGCAGCTGGCACTCGCATGTATGATCTCTAAACTAAGCAGATGGAATTGAATATTGTGCATATGATGTCTAAACTAAGCAATGCAAGACACCATATGCATGATATGAGAAATATAAACATTGCAAATTAGAGCATACACCTCAGGTGGGATATAGGACTGGTCATCTGTCTCTAAATCCTCCTCTGAGGAGCTACCTGTAACCATCGAGATATATGCTTCAATAGGCACCATTGCCTTCTCTGAAGACCTTGTTTTCAGTCCTGATTTTTCCATAACTGGCTCAAATGGCTGATACATATGAAGAGTAGTTCAATATACATAGATTGTCGAAAAATGGAATATGTAATGAAAAAAAAGGATGGCATGAGATAATTCACATATATAATGTCTGGCTACATGGCGGTGCATAATTCACATATATGATAACTGGCTGAAAAACATGGCACCACATAATTCACATATCTAATATAGAAAGCAAACATGAGTCATTCACACAAAGCATGTCTAATCTAAGCAGATGGCATGTCAATGCAAGACACCATATGCATGATATGAGCAATATAACCCTGCCAAGTTAGAGCATGCACCTCGGGGGGGGGGATACGACTGGTCATCTGTCTCTGAATCCTCCTCTGAGGAGCTATCTATAACCAGCAAGAAATCTGCGTCGATAGGTAGCACTGACTGCTGAGAAGACCTTGTTTTCACTCCAGATTTTCCCATGACCGACTCAAATGGCTAATGCACAGGAAGAGTAGATGAATGTATAAACATTGTTGACAAATGGAATACATTATGGAAAAAATATGGCACGATACAATTCACATATACAATGATTGGCTAAATATGATGGCATTGCATGATTCACGTATATGATGCCTGGCTAAAGAAGATGGCATTGCATAATTCCCATATACTCCCTCCGTTCCAAAATATTTGTCTTTTTAGAGATTTCAAATGGACTACCACATATGGATGTATATAGACATATTTTAGAGTGTAGATTCACTCATTTTGCTCCGTATGTAGTCACTTATTGAAATCTCTAAAAAGTCAAATATTTAGGAATGGTGGGAGTATGATATAGAAACCAAACAGGTGGCATTCACACAAAGCAAATTTAAACTAAGCTGATGAAATATAAGATGTATGATGTAAGCAATGTGGGGCGCCATATGCATGATATGACTAACATCAGCATGTCAGGTTAGAGCAAACACTTGACGGGGTAAATAGGAGTGGTCGGCTCCCTCTGAATCCCCCTCTGAAAAGTTATCTTCCTCTGGAATACAATCTGGAATGGCGGGAGGGGGGCCCACTTCGCCCACCATGGAGCGACGTCTGCATGACATTATATTCCTACGCAACGGTCTTCTCTTTTTCTCTACATGTTCAGTACGATTGTGTACAATAACTAACATGCATAAGCATAATAAAAAACATAGTTAAATCATGTAAGGCCTAAGGGTGCATGTAGAAATCAAGACTGATGATAGCAAACGAGTGGATAGATCCAAAACTAACGATAGCAGGTAGACTATAGCTCCAGTTTAAAAAGATAGACAATGGGTCATCTACTGTTTGTTGCCCACCCAACATGAACCACATAGAAGACCCCAGATGAACCAGATAATAGACATATACTATTTGTTGCTGCCTTGATATGTGCCCCACAGGCATTTTAAAACTCAAGTTTGAACATTAGTTTGGACCTGACTCAGAGTCTAAGAGGTGAACATGACGATAAAGTAGCATGTAATAATAACCGATGTATAATGTAAGCAGGCATGAAAGAGTGTGACCTCTCTTCCGGAACTATGTAGTCCTCGGGTTCATCTGCTCAGTCGATGATGGTAATGCAGTTGGTGTGGCTGTCGGCAACAGGGAAGATGATCTGAGGTAGCGAAAGAAAGTCTATGGAGGGAATCTCTACTGCAGTGAATGCTTCCGTCGATGGTGCACCTCATGTGGGGTGGATGACGGCACGACAGGAGCAGGACATAACACACAGAGTTTTCTTTGACACCTATCTAAAAATGAAGTATCTGTAAGGGCTCCTTAGAATTGGAGGATTCTATAAATGCAGGGACAGGAAAAACACAGGAATAGGATAGGAATGCATGTGCAAAACAGAGCATTTACAAACATAGGATTTCTGTCAACCTGGGTGTTTGGTTCACATGAATTGGAAGAACACAAGAATGGAGAAACATGGTCAAATTAAAGTCAAACCACGTGAAAATGAAAGAATAAGAATCTTATTATGCTAGTAATGCAATTAGTCTTGTTCTTCATGCATATTAATTTGAAAAGGACATCCAAGTGGATATTAAAATTCCTACATTTTTCTTTGAAAGAGACTCCAAAGGAAAAAATCCTCCAGTTTTGCTTTGCTTCATTCCTTCTAAACAAATGCACGAATAGTAGTACCATAGTAAAGTTTCCAATTCCTATGTTTCCTTCACTTTTTCTTTGAACCAGTGGTGATTCTAGTAGGCAGTCTTCAACAGGGAGAAGCCTGCCCTCAAAATATTTTGTGAGCTTAGATTTGGTCCACATTAGTATCATATAATGACTATCTTGCTAAACCAATTAAAATTGTGGTTGAAAAGAGCATTTACTTTTCTCCCTGTTAACTTTGTGACCATGATTCATTTATTTCTAGATTTCCAACTACTTTGAACCAAAGGATCCCTGAGGGATCAACATGAATGCAGAGTAACAAAGTGATGCGACGAGTGTACAACCTCTTTTGGCATAGCCTTGTCGACCTCAGCATCATTGGGTTGGACATGGAGGATGGTGACTCTGGTGTGACTGTCGAAGGCGGGCAAGAAGATCTGAGGCCTCTGGATACGACGTCGAGGGTACTGCTCCGCTGTGATGGACGGTTCCGTCATTGGAGTAGCTCCGATGAGGTGTACGACGGCGACGCTGAAGTAGGACAAGACAGACAACGTTCATCTGAAGTGGGACTCTAATATCATCTGCAATAGATGATGTAAAATACATCACCGAAAAGTGCTAGATGTAAAATACATCAGCCACACCATGACTGCTCTGACAGATGCTGTAAATACTGTTCACTATGAACTTAACTGAAAAAACTGAACTTTACAGTCGAAACTGAATTTTACGGTCGAAACTGATTGAACTAGTAGCAGAGCATTACAACATAAGTTTAGGGCGTTCGAGCATTAGTAGCAGAGAAGAAGTGATCTAAATCAGCAGCCGCTCGAGCAGGGAATGCACTAGCAGAGAGCAACACGTGCAGCAGCACCGCTAGCGAGTGCTAAAGTAGCAACTCCTGTAGCTACCGGAGGTCGTGTAGCAGCAACAGTGTGAGTGAGAGCAAGAGTAGAGCAGCAGCACGAACGAGAGCAAGAGCGGAGCAGTAGCGCGACCGACAACAACAACAGAGCAGAGCAACAACATGAACAAAAGCAAGAGCAGTGTAGTAGCACGACTGACAGCAAGAACAGAGCCGCAACGCGAGCGAGAGCCGGAGCAACAGCTAGTGCCAGTGTGGAAGTCGCCGCCGAGGAAGCAATGACATGGGGGAGAGACGCCATGGATGAAGTGGTCGGCAACGGCACTGTCGATGGAGACCCGCCATGGCTGCTCGGTATCAAGCACCGGCAGCCCCGTGAGATCGAATAAAAGATAAAATGCAGTGGTGTGTGCAGAACCTCCTTGGTGGCGCCGAGTAGGCCTCGGCTTCATCGAAGAAATTGGTGAGGGTGCTGCGGTTCCGGTGGGGCAGGTCAAGACGATGCTATGGGGATGGAGGTGGCATGATAGATGAGGCGAACATCGGGGTAGCTCCTTGGAGGTGGATGTAGGATCGAAAGTATGTCTAGAGGGGGGGGGGGTGTGATTAGACTACTTGACCAAATAAAAATCTTACCTTCTCCCAATTTTAAGTCTTGGCAGATTTTAGCAACTTATCACAAGTCAAGCAGTCAACCTACACATGCAAATCTAAGAGTATAGCAGCGGAATGTAAATCATTGCATATGAAGGTAAAGGGGAGGAGTTTGGAGGGAGCAAACGCAATGTAGACACAGAGATTTTTGGCATGGTTCCAATAGGTGGTGCTATCGTACATCCACATTGATGGAGACTTCAACCCACGAAGTGTAACGGCTGCGCGAGTCCACGGAGGGCTCCACCCACGAAGGGTCCACGAAGAAGCAACCTTATCTATCCTGAGGGAGTCCTGGATTAGGGGGTCCTCGGACAGCCGGACTATATACTTTGGCCGGACTGTTGGACTATGAAGATACAAGATTGAAGACTTCGTCCCGTGTCCGGGTGGGACTCTCCTTTGCGTGGAAGGCAAGCTTGGCAATTCGGATATGTAGATCTCCTCCCTTGTAACCGACTCTGTGTAATCCTAGCCCCCTTCGGTGTCTATATAAACCGGAGGGTTTAGTCCGTAGGACAACAACAATCATAATCATAGGCTAGCTTCTAGGGTTTAGCCTCTATGATGTCGTGGTACATCAACTCTTGTAATACTCATATCATCAAGATCAATCAAGCAGGAAGTAGGGTATTACCTCCATCGAGAGGGCCCGAACCTGGGTAAACATTGTGTCCCCTGTCTCCTGTTACTATCCACCTTAGACGCACAGTTCGGGACCCCCTACCCGAGATTCGCCGGTTTTGACACCAACATTGGTGCTTTCATTGAGAGTTCCACTATGTCGTCACCATAAGGCTTGATGGCTCCTTCGATCATCGGCAATGATGTGATCCAGGGTGAGGTTTTTCTCCCCGGACAGATCTTCGTATTCGGCGGCTTCGCACTACGGGTCAACTCGCTTGGCCATCTGGAGCAGATCGAGAGCTACGCCCCTGGCCGTCAGGTCAGGTTTGGAAACTTGAACTATACTACCGACATCCGTGGAGACTTGATCTTCGACGGATTCGAGCCCATGTTAGGTGCGCCGCACAGTCATGATGAGCATGACTTAGCTCTGCCGCCGGACGGTGTTTGGGAGATCACACCTGTGGCCACTCCGGCCCTCGATCCGGAGCAAATCGCGCCGTCCGAGGACGGGTGGATGGGCCCCGCCACGGAGGCCGCACATTCAGCAGCGATAGAGCCGAATACTGACTTCACCCCCCTATGAGACCTGTGTTGCCGGACCCTTGGATTCGTCCCCGACCACAGGCTCCGAACCGCCTGCGTCCATGCCTATCGAATCTGATTGGGCACTGATCATGGAGTTTACCTCCGCGAATATCTTTCAGCACTCGCCCTTGGGCGACGTGCTAAATTCATTGAGGTCTCTCTCCTTGTTAGGAGACCCTTGGCCGAACTATGTCCGGCTTGAGTGGGAAGCGCACGACGAAGAAATTCATTCCCCACCCACCACCCACTTAATAGCCACTGTCGATGACTTAACCGACATGCTTGATTTCGGCTCCGAAGACATCGATGGTATGGACGACGATGCAGGAGAAGAACAGGAACCACCGCCCACAAGGCGCTGGACAACCACCTCATCATATGATATATACATGGTGGACACCCCCAAAGAAAGCGATGGCAATAAGGCAACGAAGGATAATCCCCTCGAGAAGCAATCTAAGCACCGGCGTCATCGGCGCCGCTCTAAGCCCCGCCATAGCAAAAGCAGCGATACCGGCACAAGAGACAATAACGCTGCGGACAGTGCCGAAGACGAAGACAATCCCCTCCAGCCAGGCTTCGAGCGGGAGGATGGGCAAGCTAGCCCTAAGGAACAGGCGGCAGACGGAGAATCAGAGGATGACTATTACATGCCCCTCTCCGATGACGAGGTGAGCTTTAGCAACGAAGAATTTATCGTGCCTGAGGATCCCGTCGAGCAGGAGCGCTTCAAGCGTCGGCTTATAGCCACAACAAAAAGCCTGAAGAAAAAGCAACAGCAGCTTCAAGCTGATCAAGATTTGCTAGCAGATAGATGGACTGAGGTGTGATAACCCACAAGTATAGGGGATCGCAACAGCTTTCGAGGGTAGAGTATTCAACCCAAATTTATTGATTCGACACAAGGGGAGCCAAAGAATATTCTCAAGTATTAGCACCTAAGTTGTCAATTCAACCACACCTGGAAACTTAGTATCTGCAGAAAAGTGTTTAGTAGCAAAGTAATATGATAGTGATGGTAACGGTAACAAAAGAGTAACGAAAGCAAAGTAATGTTTTTGGTATTTTGTAGTGATTGTAACAATAGCAACGGGAAAGTAAATAAGCGTAAACCAGTATATGGAAAGCTCGTAGGCATTGGATCAATGATGGATAATTATGCCGGATGCGGTTCATCATGTAACAATCATAACATAGGGTGACACAGAACTAGCTCCAATTCGTCAATGTAATGTAGGCATGTATACCGAATATAGTCATACGTGCTTATGGAAAAGAACTTGCATGACATCTTTTGTCCTACCCTCCCGTGGCAGCGGGGTCCTAATGTAAACTAAGTGATATTAAGGCCTCCTTTTAATAGAGAACCGGAACAAAGCATTAGCACATAGTGAATACATGAACTCCTCAAACTACGGTCATCACCGGTAAGTATCCCGATTATTGTCACTTCGGGGTTAACGGATCATAGCACATAATAGGTGACTATAGACTTGGAAGATAGGATCAAGAACTCTCATATATTGATGAAAACATAATAGGTTCAGATCTGAAATCATGGCACTTGGGCCCTAGTGACAAGCATTAAGCATAGCAAAGTCATAGCAACATCAATCTCAGAACATAGTGGATACTAGGGATCAAACCCTAACAAAACTAACTCGATTACATGATAAATCTCATCCAACCCATCACCGTCCAGCAAGCCTACGATGGAATTACTCATGCATGGCGGTGAGAATCATGAAATTGGTGATGGAGGATGGTTGATGATGACGACGGCGACGAATCCCCCACTCCGGAGCCCCGAACGGACTCTAGATCAGCCCTCCCGAGAGGTTTTAGGGCTTGGCGGCGGCTCCATATCGTAAAACACGATGATTTCTTCTTTCTTATTTTTTCTCCCCGAAAGCAGTTATATAG
>NC_041380.1:299901936-299922736 GCF_002162155.2 Triticum dicoccoides
GGGGGGGGGCGCCCCCACCCTCGTGGCAAGGGTGTGGCCCCCCTGGTCTTCATCTTTGGCGAGGATTTTTTATTATTTATTGTAAGATATTTCGTGGAGTTTCAGGTCATTCTAAGAACTTTTGTTTTCTGCACATAAAACAACATCATGGCAATTCTGCTGAAAACAGCATCAGTCCGGGTTAGTTCCATTCAAATCATACAAGTTAGAGTCTGAAACAAGGGCAAAAGTGTTTGGAAAAGTAGATACGATGGAGACGTATCAACTCACCCAAGCTTAAACCCTTGCTTGTCCTCAAGCAATTCAGTTGACAAACCGAAAGAAATAAAGAAAAACTTTTACAAACTCTGTTTGCTCTTGTTGTTGTAAATATGTCAAGCTAGCGTTCAAGTTTTCAGCAAAGATTATGAAGTAACCATATTCACAATAACTCTTAGGTCTCCTGTTTACTCATATCAATGGCATAATCAACTAGCGAGCAATAATAATAAATCTCGGATGACAACACTTTCTCAAAACAATCATAATATGATATAACAAGATGGTATCTCGCTAGCCCTTTCTGAGACCGCAAAACATAAATGCAGAGCACCTTTAAAGATCAAGGACTAACTAGACATTGCAATTCATGGTAAAAGAGATCCAATCATAGTCACACCCAATATAAATTAACAGTAATGAATGCAAATGACAGCGGTGCTCTCCAACTGGTGCTTTTTAATAAGAGGGTGATGACTCAACATAAAAGTAAATGGATAGGCCCTTCGCAGAGGGAAGCAGGGATTTGTAGAGGTGCCAGAGCTCGGTTTTGAAATAGAGGTGAATAATATTTTGAGCGGTATACTTTCATTGTCAACATAACAACCAAGAGATGGCGATATCTTCCATGCTACACACATTATAGGCGGTTCCCAAACAGAATGGTAAAGTTTATACTCCCCCTCCACCAACAAACATCAATCCATGGCTTGCTCGAAACAACGAGTGCCTCCAACATACATCAGGTCCCAGGGGGAGTTTTGTTTGCAATTATTTTTGATTTAGTTTCCATAAAGCATGGGACTGGGCATCCCGGTGACCAGCCATTTATCTCGTGAGTGAAGAGCGGAGTCCACTCCTCTTGAGAATAACCCGCCTAACATGGAAGATACAGACAGCCCTAGTTGATACATGAGCTATTCGAGCATAGAAAACAGGATATTTATTTGAAGGTTTAGAGTTTGGCACATACAAATTTACTTGGAACGACAGGTATATACCGCATATAGGAAGGTATAGTGGACTCATCTGGAATAACTTTGGGGTTTTAAGGGATTGGATGCACAAGCAGTATTCCCTCTTAGTACAGGTGAAGGCTAGCAAAAGATTGGGAAGCGACCAGCTAGAGAGCGACAACAGTTATGTACATGCATTAAAATTAATAAACATTGGATGCAAGCATGAGTAGGATATAATCCACCATGAACATAAATATCGTGAAGGCTATGTTGATTTGTTTCAACTACATGCGTGAACATGTGCCAAGTTAAGTCACTTAAATCATTCAAAGGAGGATACCACCCTATCATACCACATCATAACCATTTTAATAGCATGTTGGCACGCAAGGTAAACCATTATAACTCATAGCTAATCAAGCATGGCACAAGCAACTATGATATCTAATTGTCATTGCAAACATGTTTATTCATAACAAGCTGAATCAAGAACGATGAACTCATCATATTTACAAAAACAAAAGAGGTCGAGTTCATACCAGCTTTTCTCATCTCAGTCAGTCCATCATATATCATCATAATTGCCTTTCACTTGCACGACCGAACGATGTGAATAATAATAAGAGTGCACATGCATTGGACTAAGCTAGAATCTGCGAGGATTCAATAAACAGGAGAAGACAAAGCAACATGGGCTCTTGGTTAAATCAACAATAAAGCATATAAGAGCCACTTCAACAATTTAATCATGGTCTTCTCCTACTGACCCCCGAAGAAAAGAAAAGAAATAAAACTATTTACACGAGAAAACTCCCAACAAGCAAAAGAAGAACAGGAAATATTTTTGGGTTTTCTTTTTAATTACTGCTACAAGCATGGAAAGTAAATTAATTGAAAGCCACAGCTAATTTTTTGGTTTTTCTTAAGGTTTATTAAACACACAAGAAGAAAGCATAAAAAAGGAAAATAAACTAGCATGGATGACACAATGAAAAAGTATGAACACCAACATCTAGCAATGAGTGTGTGTGAACATAAATGTAATGTCGGTGAGAAATACGTACTCCCCCAAGCTTAGGCTTTTGGCCTAAGTTGGTCTATGGCCATGGCTGGCCTGGCTGATATCCATAATAATAGTTGTTGGGGTCGTACTGTGATGGAGCAGCTATCGCCTCCTGAGCTGCAGTGTGGCGACGAGCGGCCTCCGCTCTCCTCTCGTACTCATCTGCCTCCTCTCTGGTAATAGTATATCCTCCTCTTGCCTGATAATCAAAGAAAGCAGGAGCAGGGAGAGTAATATGGACAACACGGCGTCTGTCAAAGATTAGTCGGTACTGGAGAGGTGATTCGTTCCTATCGACAAAATGGTGGGAAACCATAGAATCAAAATCTAAATAAGCAGGAGGCAACTCCATGTCTCCTTCACGAATGTCTATCTCAAGAAATTTAGCTAAGCGGGTTGCATAAATTCCTCCAAAGAAATCTCCATTATGTCTATTATGATGCAACCTACGAGCTATAATGGCTCCCATATGATAAGATTGGTCTCCTGACACAGCACTCCTGAGAATGCTAAGGTCAGGGACACACATGTGACATGCTTCATCCTTAGCATTTATGCACCTACCTATGAAGAGAGCAAAATAATGTATAGCAGGAAAGTGAATGCTCCCTATGGTAGCTTGCGCTATATCTCTAGATTCCCCTACAGTTATACTAGCAAGAAAGTTTCTAAATTCAGATTTAGGGGGATCCCTAACACTACCCCATTGTGGAAGTTTGCAAGCAAAAGTGAAATCCTCTAAGTCCATGGTATAAGATTTATTATAAAGATCAAACATGACTGAAGGAGAATTACGCGAAGATGAATACTCAAACCTCCTCACAAAAGAGCTTGTGAGATCATGATACTGGGGGCATTTGTCTGCCTCAAAGTCCTCAAGGCCGGCATTATGCAAATATGCGTTAAATTCTTCTTTTATTCCTGCTCGATCCATAAAAGTTTCAGAAGGCCACTCACAAGGACGCACTGGAGCGTCTCTTGATGGCTCTTCATCAGCATCACGCATTGCAAGCCTGGGTCCTTGCTTCCTTGAAGAACCACCTTGGAACATTTTCCTAAGCATTTTTCTTCCTCTGAAAAATTCTGAAATTTTTTAGTAACTTCAAAATAAAAGTAAACTAAACTCAATAATATTGATAGCAACCACTCCTACAAGTGCCTAGGGCCTATATCATGCATCAAAACTACTTTTGACCATATAAATTTGACATGCAAGCTCAAGAACAGGGTCACCTAAACAGCAAAATTTTGCAATGAATAAAGCACTAGAACAAAAACTAATTGGACCAATGGAGGAGTCACATACCAAGGAACAATCTCCCCAAGCAGTTTTGTGAGAGGTGCTTTGAGCAAGGAGATCAAAAATGGCAGCAAAGCAAGCTTAGACTCGGGTTTGAGCTGGTTTTTCGTGTTTGGGGGAGGAAGATGAAGTGTGTGGCTGAAAGAATAAGTGGAGGAGGGCCACCATGGGACCACGAGGCAGGATAGCGCCCTAGGGGGGTGGGTGCGCCCTCCACCCTCGTGGCAAGGTGGTTGGCCCCCCTGGTGTGTTATTTGTTCCGTAAATCCTCAAATTTTCTATAAAAAAATCAAATTTAATTTTCAAGGAATTTGGAGAACTTTTATTTTTGAGGTATTTTTATATTGCACGGATAATCAGATAACAGACAGAAAATTATTTATTTTTACTTTATTTTAACTAAATAACAGAAATTATGGAGAGGGTACAGAAGGTTGTGCTTCTAGTTTCATCATCTCATGCTCATCAAAAGGAATCCACTAACAAGGTTGATCAAGTCTTGTTAACAAACTCATTCCGATTATCATGAAACCAGAGAAATTTCGAAATACTCTCGGTTACCTCAACAGGGATATGCACATCCCCAATAATAAGTATATCATATTTCTTCTTGACAGTAGGAAGAGGAAATTCAAAACCTCCAAATATAATCGATGGAATTTTTTTGATAGAATTGATACTATGAACTTGAGGTTGTTTCCTCGGAAAGTGTACTGTATGCTCATTACCATTAACATGAAAAGTGACATTGCCTTTGTTGCAATCAATAACGGCCCCTGCGGTATTAAGAAAAGGTTTTCCAAGAATAATAGACATACTATCGTCCTCGGGAATATCAAGAATAACAAAGTCTGTTAAAATAGTAACATTTGCAACCACAACAGGCACATCCTCACAAATATCGATAGGTAGATCAGTTGATTTATCAGCCATTTGCAAAGATATTTCAGTAGGTGTCAACTTATTCAAGTCAAGTCTACGATATAAAGAAAGAGGCATAACACCAACACCGGCTCCAAGATCACATAAAGCAGTTTTAACATAGTTTCTTTTAATGGAGCATGGTATAGTAGGTACTCCTGGATCTCCAAGTTTCTTTGGTATTCCATCCTTAAAAGTATAATTAGCAAGCATGGTGGAAATTTCAGCCTCTGGTATCTTTCTTTTATTTATAATAACATCTTTCATGTACTTAGCATAAGGATTTGTTTTAAGCATATCAGTTAATCGCATACGCAAAAAGATAGGTCTAATCATTTCAGCAAAGCGCTCAAAATCCTCATCATCCTTTTTCTTGGATGGTTTGGGAGGAAAAGGCATGGGTTTCTGAACCCAAGGCTCTATTTCTTTACCATGTTTCCTAGCAACAAAGTCTTTCTTATCATAACATTGATTCTTTGATTGTGGGTTATCAAGATCAACAACAGGTTCAATTTTTACATCATTATCATTACTACATTGAGCATTATTATGAACATCATCATTAACATTTTCCTTAGGTTCATGTTCATTACCAGATTGTGTTTCAGCATCAGACATAGAGATATCATTTGGATTATCAGGTGGTTCAGCAATAGGTTCACTAGAAGTTTGCACAGTTCTATCATTTTTCTTTTTCTTCTTTTTAGAAGAACTGGGTGCATCAATTTTATTTCTCTGAGAATCTTGCTCAATTCTCTTAGGGTGGCCTTCAGGATACAAAGGTTCCTGAGTCATTCTACCAGTTCTAGTAGCCACTTTAACAGCATAATCATTTTTCTTACTATTCATCTCATTGAGCAATTCCTTTTGAGATTTAAGTACTTGTTCTACTTGAGTGGTAATCATAGAAGCATGTTTGCTAACAAGTTTAAGTTCACCTCTAATATTAGCCATATAATCACCCAAGTATTTAATCATATCAGCATCTTGTTTTAATTGTCTACCAAAATAAGCATTGAAGTCTTCTTACTTAAACATAAAATTATCAAACTCATCCAAGCATTGACTAGCAATTTTAGTAGGAGGGATTTTAGCTTTATCATATCTATAGTGAGAATTTACCTTTACTACCTGTGTCGGGTTATCAGTGTCTGGAGGTTCTTCAATAAATAAGGGATCAAGGTCATATGTTTCTTCAATAGGCGGTAAATTAAGACCATGTATTTCTTCAATAGGAGGTAAATTCTTAACATCTTCAACTTTAATACCTTTTTCTTTCATGGATTTCTTTGCCTCTTGCATATCTTCAGGACTGAGAAATAGAATACCCCTCTTCTTCGGAGTTGGTTTAGGAATAGGATCATTAATTGGAGCAGGAGCTGGCTTAGGAGGTGCCTAATTATTTTCATTTGTCAACATATTATTCAATAAGATTTCAGCTTCATCCGGTGTTCTTTCCCCGAAAAGAGAACCAGCACAACTATCCAGGTAATCTCTGGAAGCATCGGTTAGTCCATTATAAAAGATATCAAGTATTTCTTTTTTCTTAAGAGGATGATCAGGCAAAGCATTAAGTAACTTGAGAAGCCTCCCCCAAGCTTGTGGGAGACTCTCTTCTTTAATTTGCACAAAGTTGTATATTTCCTTTAAAGCAGCTTGTTTCTTGTGAGCAGGGAAATATTTAGCAGAGAAGTAATATATCATATCCTAGGGACTACGCACACAACAAGGATCAAGAGAATTAAAACATATCTTAGCATCACCCTTTAATGAGAACGGAAATATTTTAAGGATATAAAAGTAGCGAGATCTCTCATCATTAGTGAACAGGGTGGCTATATCATTTAATTTAGTAAGATGTGCCACAACAGTTTCAGATTCATAGCCATGAAAAGGATTAGATTCAACCAAAGTAATTATATCAGGATCAACAGAGAATTCATAATCCTCATCAGCAACACAGATAGGTGTAGTAGCAAAAGCAGGGTCAGGTCTCATCCTAGCATTTAGAGATTGCTTATTCCATTTAGCTAATAACCTTTTGAGTTCATATCTATCTTTGCAAGCTGAAATAGCTAAAGAAGCTTCTTGATCAAATAAATAACCCTCAGGAATAACAAGTGATTCTTCGTCATCACTTTCATCCTCATAATCAGATTCAATATTTTCAATCTCTCTAGCCCTAGCAAGTCGTTCCTCGAGAAAATCACTAAGTGGCATAGTAGTATCATGCATAGAGGTAGTTTCATCATAAGTATCATGTATAGCAGAAGTAGCATCATCAATAACATGCGACATATCAGAACGAATAGCAGAAGCAGGTTTAGGTGTCGCAAGCTTACTCATAACAGAAGGTGAATCAAGTGTAGAGCTAGATGGTAGTTCCTTACCTCCCCTCGTAGTTGAGGGATAAATTGTGATCTTAGCGTCTTTCAAATTCTTCATAGTGTCCAGCAGATATAAATCCCAAGTGACTCAAAGAATAGAGCTATGCTCCCCGGCAACAGCGCCAGAAATTAGTCTTGATAACCCACAAGTATAGGGGATCGCAACAGCTTTCGAGGGTAGAGTATTCAACCCAAATTTATTGATTCGACACAAGGGGAGCCAAAGAATATTCTCAAGTATTAGCAGTTGAGTTGTCAATTCAACCACACCTAGAAACTTAGTATCTGCAGCAAAGTATTTAGTAGCAAAGTAATATGATAGTGATGGTAACGGTAACAAAAGAGTAACGAAAGCAAAGTAATGTTTTTGGTATTTTGTAGTGATTGTAACAATAGCAACGGGAAAGTAAATAAGCGTAAACCAGTATATGGAAAGCTCGTAGGCATTGGATCAATGATGGATAATTATGTCGGATGCGCTTCATCATGTAACAATCATAACATAGGGTGACACAGAACTAGCTCCGATTCGTCAATGTAATGTAGGCACTGAATATAGTCATACATGCTTATGGAAAAGAACTTGCATGACATCTTTTGTCCTACCCTCCCGTGTCAGCGGGGTCCTAATGGAAACTAAGGGATATTAAGGCCTCCTTTTAATAGAGAACCGGAACAAAGCATTAGCACATAGTGAATACATGAACTCCTCAAACTACGATCATCACCGGTAAGTATCCTGATTATTGTCACTTCAGGGTTAATGGATCATAACACATAATAGGTGACTATAGACTTGCAAGATAGGATCAAGAACTCTCATATATTGATGAAAACATAATAGGTTCAGATCTGAAATCATGGCACTCGGGCCCTAGTGACAAGCATTAAGCATAGCAAAGTCATAGCAACATCAATCTCAGAACATAGTGGATACTAGGGATCAAACCCTAACAAAACTAACTCGATTACATGATAAATCTCATCCAACCCATCACCGTCCAGCAAGCCTACGATGGAATTACTCACGCATGGCGGTGAGCATCATGAAATTGGTGATGGAGGATGGTTGATGATGACGACGACGACGAATCCCCCTCTCCGGAGTCCCAAACGGACTCCAGATCAGCCCTCCCGAGAGGTTTTAGGGCTTGGTGGCGGCTCCGTATCGTAAAACGCGTTGATTTCTTCTCTCTTATTTTTTCTCTCCCCGAAAGCAGTTATATAGAGTTGGAGTTGGAGTCGGGGGGTCTCTAGGGGGCCCACGAGGTAGGGGTGCACGCCCTAGGGGGGCGCCCCCACTCTCGTGGCAAGGGTGTGGGCCCCCCTGGTCTTCATCTTTGGCGAGGATTTTTTATTATTTATTTTAAGATATTCCATGGAGTTTCAGGTCATTCCGAGAACTTTTGTTTTCTGCACATAAAACAACATCATGGCAATTCTGCTGAAAACAGCGTTAGTCCGGGTTAGTTCCATTCAAATCATACAAGTTAGAGTCCAAAACAAGGGCAAAAGTGTTTGGAAAAGTAGATACGACGGAGACGTATCAAGGTGCTGGCAGCCGAGGAATACGAACTCGAGCGCCCAACCAAAAGTTACCCAAAGCGTAGGTTGCTACCCCAACTCGAGGAGGAAGCATTAAAGCCTACACTACCAGCGTATGATGCGGCCGACCGGCCACCTCGTGGCCGAGACAAAGCGGCGTATCAGCCCAAAGTCCAGCCCGCACCCCGTCGCCAGTCAAACAAAAACACCAAGGCCCGGGGCAACACGCAGGACCTGCGAGACGTATGGGAAAACAAAGCAGGACATACAAGATCAATCCACGGATCACGGGGGCATGGCCCAACGCATGATGACGACCGTTACGCCGGATATACTAAAAACAAATCCGGCCGGGCCGAATATAGCAGACAAGACTCGTATGAACTGCGTCGTGATATAGCCCGGCACAGAGGCGTCGCACACCCCCTATGCTTTACTGATGAAGTAATGGATCACAAATTCCCAGAAGGTTTTAAACCCGTGAATATTGAATCATATGATGGCACAACAGACCCCACAATATGGATCGAAGATTTCCTCCTCCACATCCACATGGCCCGCGGTGACGATCTACATGCCATCAAGTACCTCCCATTAAAACTCAAAGGACCTGCTCGGCATTGGCCCAATAGCCTGCCGGCAAACTCCATTGGCAGTTGGGAGAATTTGGAGGACGCATTCCTTGACAACTTCCATGGCACTTATGTGCGACCACCGGATGCCGATGACTTGAGTCACATAACCCAACAGCCAGGGGAATCAGCCAGGAAATTCTGGACTCGGTTCCTAACTAAAAAGAACCAAATCATCGACTATCCGGATGCCGAGGCCTTAGCGGCATTTAAGCATAACATCCGCGACGAGTGGCTCGCCCGACACCTCGGCCAAGAAAAGCCGAAGTCCATGGCAGCCCTCACGACACTCATGACCCGCTTTTGTGCGGGTGAGGATAGATGGATGGCTCGTAGCAACAACACATCAAGAAACCCTGGCAATTCAGATGCCAAAGATAGCAATGACAGGCCACGTCGCAACAGACACAAACACCGTAACAACGGCGACAACATCGAAGACACGACAGTTAATGCCGGATTCAGTGGCTTTAAATCTGGTCAGTGGAAAAATCCATTCAAAAGAAGCAATCCGGGCCCGTCCAGCTTGGACCGCATACTCAATCGTTCATGTCAAATTCACGGCACCCCCGATAAACCAGCCAACCACACCAACAGAGAATGCTGGGTGTTCAAACAGGCCGGCAAGTTGAATGCCGAAAACAAGGAAAAGGGGCTGCATAGCGACAAGGAGGAGGAGCCCCGGCTGCCGAGCACAAGAGGACAGAAGAAATTTCCTCCCCTGGTAAACATGATATACGCAATCCATATTCCAAAGCGGGAACGGAAGCATGCACTGAGGAACGTCTTTGCGATGGAGCCAGTCGCCCCAAAGTTCAACGCATGGTCTTCTTGTCTGATCACCTTCAATCACAGGGACCACCCCACCAGTATCCGTCATGGCGGTTCTGCCGCATTGGTCCTTGATCCCATCATCGACGGATTTCACCTCATTTGAGTCCTTATGGACGGTGGCAGCAGCCTGAACTTGCTTTATCAGGATACAGTGCGCAAAATGGGTATAGACCCCTCGAGGATCAAACCCACCAAAACCACCTTTAAAGGTGTCATCCTAGGTGTAGAGGCCTGTTGCACGGGCTGAATAACACTGGAAGTAGTCTTTGGATCTTCGGACAACTTCCGAAGCGAGGAGTTAATCTTCGATATCGTCCCCTTCCGCAGTGGCTATCATGCACTGCTCGGACGAACCGCATTTGCCAGATTCAATGCGATACCACATTATGCATACCTCAAGCTCAAAATGCCAGGACCTCGCGGGGTTATAACAGTTAATGGAAACACAGAACACTCGCTCCGCACGGAGGAGCACACTGCGGCCCTCGTAGCAGAAGCACAAAGCAGCCTTATGAGGCAAACCACCAATTCAGCGAAAAAGACCCCAGATACCTTCAAGCGAGTCCGGAGTACCCTGCAAGAGGATCGCCAGGCACGTTTAGAGCTCGCCTAGCAATTCGGCCTCCGTCCCAGTCCCAGTGAAGCGACGAAATTTGCGCCGCGCATACATAATTACGCACTCAAGATACCATGGGCATAGGCGGAGGCACGACCATGGCACAGCCCACAATACGGCTCAACTGCTTTAGGACCCGTATACCTCTAACATTTTCTTCATTTCAGGCCCCTATTCTCTGAAGGCCCTCTCCGATCGTCTGATTATCAGACTCGTCACGGGAAGGAAACACCAAGGAAGCAAGAAGCTTTGACGTACAAGGGAACCCTCAGGTGGTCTCTGATAACGATCGATATACCTGTTTTGCATACCCACACGCAGCTTGACCTTGGACAGGACATGTCAAATAGTCCTATTTTTTACTTATTGCACTACATGTATGCATACGCTTTGACGTATCATTTAAATAACAACATACATCATTAGCTCATTATTGGATTCATTTATCTTTTTTCTCCTGTCTGCTTACTTACGACAAGTCGCACCCGTACATTCTGATACGACCAGTGCGCCAGGGGCTTTAGTGTACCCCATAACACAACATGAAAAGTTCGAACACTTTCGACAGTGCGGCACCCTGAACTTATAGCATTATATGCATCAGCTCCAAATCATGTCTTGGGTCAATAGTTGGGTTTGCCCGGCTCCCATGTTTTGGTACCTTATGTTCCGCTATATCGGCTAAGGTAGCACTAGGAGAACTACTGCGATTGTGTCCCGGTTCTTTCGGACGAGCACCTTAGTAGAGAAAGCCGAAAACTAACTGTCATGATGCGGCGAGAGCTGGTCGCTGTTCGAGAGGTTTCAAATCCTTAAAGATTTTTTCCGCTTCGGGCGAGGAGTCGGCCTTGTCCGATTTAGGCGTACATAGCGCCCCAAGTTCGGCCTTTCGAATACTAGGGGCTTCGCCAAAATTTAAAATTGTAGAATTCTATGGCTAAGTGAGAGTGATAAAGCTTTATAGTCCGATTTCATGGTTCGTTGTGCTGAACACCTCCTTCGAAGGACCCAAAACTGGGATAAAGAGTGATCAGGTTTATCCCGAACACCCTAGTGCTAGTTACATGGGGGCAGAAGCCGACGACTGGCCAACTCTCAAATTTTATAAACGGCCACACAGAAGGTAATATTTTAAATTAACAAGCGTTACGTAGTGCACATGAACTCGTTTCACATTACATGATCACATGAGTACATTCATTCAAATATTACATCCTTAGCACATTCCTCTGCCACAAGGCAAGCACCCTTCAGGACACTGTCATAATACTTTTCGGGGTGGTGATGCTCCTTGCCCTCCGGCGGCCCCTCCTTCACCAGCTTTTCGGCGTCCATCTTCGCCCAGTGCACTTTCGCCCAGGCAAAAGCCCTGCACGCACCCTCAATGCAGACGGACCGCTTTATGACTTCAAACCGTGGGCAGGCGTGCACAAGCCGCCTTACCAGGCCGAAATAGCTGCCAGGCATGGGCTCGCCAGGTCACATCCGGACTATGAGGCCCTTCATGGCCAGTTCGGCCGCCTTGTGAAGCTCGACCAGTTGCTTGAACTGGTCGCTCAAGGGCATCAGATGTTCGGTCCCAGTATACTGAGAGCAGAACAACTTCTCCGTCGAGCTCCCTTCCTCGGCCCGGTAGAACTCTGCGGCATCCGACACACTGCTGGGTAGATCTGCTAACGCTCCTGGAGAGCTCTGAATTCGGGTAAGTAAAAGGTAAGTTTCCTTCACATGCTTTCTTTGCATAATGAATGCCTTACCCGCCGCTATCTTCTTGACCGCCTCAATTTCCTGGAGGGCCTTTTGGGCTTTGGCCTCGGCATTTTGTGCGTTCTCGAGTGCCTTCGCAAGCTCGGACCCTTGCGTCTTAGAGTCACGCTCCAAGGACTTGTACTTCTTGAAAAACTCCTGGAGCTCTTACTGAACCTCGCCGACTCGGGCCTCTTGCTTCTCGCGCTCGGCGTGCTCCTTCGCCGCTTTGCCTTTGGCCATGGTCAGCGCCTTCTTCAGGGCCGCCACTTCGGTCGTGGCCCCTAGCAAAATTCATGACGATCCTGTGATATAACAACCAGTTTCCCTTTTCTTTATCAATAAACAGACGAGGTATCACTTACCTTTGTTCTCTTCGAGCTGTCTCTTGGTAAGGCTGAGCTCTTCCTCGGACCGGTCAAGGTCCCGCTTCAGTGTGGAGACCTCCGCCGTGTGAGCGGCAGTGGCCAGCAGTGAAGCCTGCTTATTCACCTAGACATATTCTAATTAGACTCCTGTGATTATTATTTGATCCTCTGTTCGGCCTTTCTTCCGAACACCAAACAGAGCATCAGGGGCTACTGTCTATGCTGTAACATTTTCTCATAATTGGATTACTTACCTCGAAGCCTATTAGGAGGCTGGCACAAGCTTCAGTCAGTCCGCTTTTGGCGAACTGAACCTTCTTGACCACTACACTCATGATAGTGCAGTGCTCTTCGTCAATGGAAGCGCCGCGAAGCGCTTCCAGCAAATTGTCCGATGCCCCTGGATGGACGGAGGACATCGGCACAGACTTGCTGCCCCTGGTGTTAGAGCCCATGGGAGTCTTGCCCCTCGTGCACCCAGCATCTGGAATGTCGCCTTGGGGCGCTTCCGAAACTGTCTCCCCTTGGTTTAGTACCCTTTGAGACAACACCTCGACGTTGTCCGTAGACACGGAGATTTTTGGCGTGGTTCCAATAGGTGGTGCTATCGTACATCCACATTGATGGAGACTTCAAGCCACGAAGTGTAACGACTGCGCGAGTCCACGGAGGGCTCCACCCACGAAGGTTCCATGAAGAAGCAACCTTATCTATCCTGAGGGAGTCCTGGATTAGGGGGTCCTCGGACAACCGGACTATATACTTTGGCCGGACTGTTGGACTATGAAGATACAAGATTGAAGACTTCGTACCATGTCCGGGTGGGACTCTCATTTGCGTGGAAGGCAAGCTTGGCAATTCAAATATGTAGATCTCCTCCCTTGTAACCGACTCTGTGTAACCCTAGCCCCCTCCGGTGTCTATATAAACCGGAGGGTTTAGTCCGTAGGACAACAACAATCATAATCATAGGCTAGCTTCTAGGGTTTAGCCTCTATGATCTTGTGGTAGATCAACTCTTGTAATACTCATATCACCAAGATCAATCAAGCAGGAAGTAGGGTATTACCTCCATTGAGAGAGCCTGAACCTGGGTAAACATTGTGTCCCCTGCCTCTTGTTACCATCCGCCTTAGACGCACAGTTCGGGATCCCCTACCCGAGATCCGCCGGTTTTGACACTGACATATCTCACCATGGCCATCGCCCACGAAGGACTTGCCTCACTTGGGTAGATCTTCACGAAGTAGGCGATCTCCTTGCCCTTACAAACTCCTTGGTTCAACTCCACAATCTTGATGGAGGCTCCCAAGTGACACCTAACCAATCTAGGAGACACCACTCTCCAAAAGGTAATAGATGGTGTGTTGATGATGAACTCCTTGCTCTTGTGCTTCAAATGATAGTCTCCCCAACACTCAACTCTCTCACACAGATTTGGATTTGGTGGAAATATGATTTGAGTGGAAAGCAACTTGGGGAAGGCTAGAGATCAAGATTCTTGTGGTTGGATTGGAATATCTTGGTCTCAACACATCAGTAGGTGGTTCTCTCTCAGAAAATAAATGGTGGAAGTGTAGGCATTTTCTAATAGCTCTCTCCATGAATGGAGGATGGGTGGAGGGGTAAATATAGCCTCCACACAAAATCTAACCATTACACACAATTTACCAAACTCGGTGGGACCGAATAGTTAAACTCGGTTAGACCGATTTAGTTCAAAATGTGAACGTTAGGATTTTCAGTGGGACCGACATGTCAACTCGGTGTGACCGATTTCATTAGGGTTAGGGCATAACATAATCTCGGTGAGACCGATCACATGAAGTCGGTGAGACCGATTTCTGTAATAGGCAAACAGAGAGTTGGTCAGGCAAACTAGGTGGGACCGATCGCTCATTTCGCTGGGACTGAAACGTTATGAAAAGGAAACAGAGAGTTTGCATTGCGAACTCGGTGGGACTGATCGCTCATATCAGTTAGACCGAAACGTTACGAAGGGAAACAAAGAGTTTGCAATCCCATGCCGGTGAGACCGAGATCCCTATCAGTGAGACCGAACTGATTAGGGTTTCTGGCTATGGCTATGTCAAATGAACTCGGTGGCGCCGGATAGATCAAATCGGTTGGGCTGAGTTTGACTTTTGGTTTGGGACATGTGTGGATATGAGAAAGTGGTTGAGGGCTTTTAGAGCATATCAGGACTCAATGTGATCTTGGATCACTAAAATGAAAATGTAGAGTCTTGAGCTTGAGCCAATATGTGTCCTTAGCATTTTGAGGGGTCCACATCTCTAGTCCATGCCATGCTAATCATTGAACTTTCTGAAATGATCATCTTGAAGGGGTATTAGTTCAATGAGCTATATCTTGTTAAGAATTACCAAACCCACCCAAGGATTAGTTGCACTTTCAATCTCCCCCTTTTGGTAATTTATGACAACATATAGATCAAAGCTTCGACAAATGATAATAAGAGTGAAATATATCGTTGTTTTGAGAAGTATGTGATAAGCAAGAGCTCCCCCTAAATTTATGCATTATTTAAAATTTGCTTTTGAATGCAAATGCACAATCAATTAGGATCATGGGTTACTCTTCCATGTCGCATACATCTTGGTGGAGCGCTCAAAATGATAGTTAATGAAGTATGCACTCATCACCAAGGCAAAGTGAATGATCATACATGAGAGATAAATAATGTCATCATTCAAGCACAAGCATTAAAGTGATATGATCAAACACATGACCATACAAGTATCTCACACACACATAAAGTATCATCCAAGCAAGCACACAAATAAGTATCAAACAAGTAGCAAAAGGAGATAGCAAAAAGAAGAAAATCTCTCTCTCTCTCTCTCTCTCGAAGCCTATGATCTATACACTTTCTCCCCCTTTGGCAACAAGTTACCAAAAAGCTTGAGAATGCATAGTGCTATGCGTCTCTCTAGGCTTCATCTTTGGGGGGGGGGGTGGCATTGAGAGGACTCCAAAGATGAATGCATCTATTGAAGTTGTTGGAGCTGGTGGAGTTGCAACTGGAGGGGCTACCGAACCTGTGGCTGCAGGTGCTGACGTAGTAGCTCTTGTGTCTGTCACATGCACTGTTGCAGATCTCTGTGCCCTAGGCACTCTTTGAAAAGCATCTGTGGTGGCTTTCCCTTTTCTCTCTTCAGCTTCTTCCTGGAGTTGCTCAACAGCTGTCTGCATCTCTGTCACCTTCAAGTCAAGATCATAGAACTTTGTCTCAATGATCCTCTCCAGGCTCTCTTGATTCTGAGTCAGGGTGGCCAATCCTTTCTCAATCCTCAGAGTGGCTTGAATAAGATATCCAAGTTGGTCTTGCTTTGACTTGATGAAGACTTGTGAAGCCTCTTTAGCACTTGGCATCTTTGCTGCCTTCTCAGCTTTTGCTTTCTCCCTCTTCTCTTGAGCCCCCACAGATGTGGGATCATCAGCATTCATGACAATTGTGTTATCCTCAAAGTCAGGCCTCAAGGGAAGATGTTCTTTATCCAATAAGTATGTGCATGTTCCCATCTTGGAGTTGATGAGCATCTAGATGTGTGGAGCATATCCACATGATCTCTTCTGGTATGCAGTTATCCTCTTGATTGTCTCAACAATCAAACTCATCACTTTAAAACTTCCGTGGCACATCAAACTATTGGGGAACGTAGTATTTCAAAAAAATTGCCTATGATCATGCAAGATTTATCTAGGAGAACAATAGCAACGAGTGGGGAGAGTGTGTCCACGTACCCTCATAGACCAAAAGCGGAAGCGTTTAGTAACGCGGTTGATGTAGTCAAACGTCTTCGCGATCCAACCGATCAAGTACCGAACGCATGACACCTCCGCGATCTACACACGTTCAGCTTAGTTACGTCCCTTGAACTCTTGATCCAGCTGAGGCCGAGGGAGAGTTTCGTTAGCATGACGGTGTGGTGACAGTGATGATGAAGTTACTGGCGTAGGGCTTCACCTAAGCACTACGACGATATGACCGAGGTGTAAAACTATGGAGGGGGGCACCGCACACGGCTAAGAGATTGTCTGTTGTGCCTTTGGGTGCCCCCCACCCCATGTATATAAAGGAGGAGGCCGTCCTAGGAGGAAGCGTGCCATGGGGGGGAGTCCTACTAGGACTCCAAACCTAGTAGGATTCGGCCCCCTTTCCTATTCCAAGTGGGAGAAGGGGGGAGGAGGAGGAGGAGAGAAGGAAGGAGGGGGGCACCGCCCCTCCCATTGTCCAATTCCGATTGGTTCAAGGGGGGCACGCGCCACCTCCTGGCCATCCCTCTCTCTTTTCCACTAAGGGCCATGAGGCCCAATACCTTCCGGGGGGGGGGGGCGGTAATCCCCGGTACTCCGAAACTTATCCGAAACGACCCGAACCATTCCGGTGTCCGAATGTAACCTTCCAATATATGAATCTTTATGTCTTGACCATTCCGAGACTCCTCGTCACATCCGTGATCTCATCTGGGACTCCGAACAACCTTCGGTCATCAAATCACATAAACTCATAATACAAATCGTCATCGAACATTAAGCGTGCGGACCCAACGGGTTCGAGAACTATGTAGAAATGACCAAGATACATCTCCAGTTTATAACCAATAGCGGAACCTGGATGCTCATATTGGCTCCTACATATTCTATGAAGATCTTAATTGGTCAAACCGCACAACAACATACGTTGTTCCCTTTGTCATCGGTATGTTACTTGCCCGAGATTCGATCATCGGTATCAATGTACCTACTTCAATCTCGTTACCGGTAAGTCTCTTTACTCGTTCTGTAATGCATCATCCCGCAACTAACTCATTAGTCACATTTCTTGCAAGTCTTATAGTGATGTGCATTACCGAGAGGGCCCAGAGATACCTCTCCGACAATTGGAGTGACAAATCCTAATCTCGATCTATGCCAACTCAACAAACACCATCAGAGACACTTGTAGAGCATCTTTATAATCACCCAGTTACGTTTTGTGACGTTTGATAGCACACTAAGTGTTCCTCCGGTATTCGGGAGTTGCATAATCTCATAGTCATAGGAACATGTATAAGTTATGAAGAAAGCAATAGCAATAAACTAAACAATCATAGTGCTAAGCTAATGGATGGGTCAAGTCAAGCACATCATTCTCTGATGATGTGATTCCGTTCATCAAATGACAACTCTTGTCTATGGCTAGGAAACTTAACCATCTTTGATTAACGAGCTAGTCTAGTAGAGACATACTAGGGACACTCTATTTGTCTATGTATTCACACATGTACTAAGTTTTCGGTTAATACAATTCTAGCATGAATAATAAAGATTTATCATGATATAAGGAAATATAAATAACAACTTTATTATTGCCTCTAGGGCATATTTCCTTCAGTCTCCCACTTGCACTAGAGTCAATAATCTAGATTACGTAGTAATGATTCTAACACCCATGGAGTCTTGGTGTTGATCATGTTTTGCTCGTGAGAGACGCTTAGTCAATGGGTCTGCAACATTCAGATCCATACGTATCTTGAAAATATCTATGTCTCCCTCCTTGACTTGATCGTGGATGGAATTGTAGCGTCTCTTGATGTGATTGGTTCTCTTGTGAAATCTAGATTCCTTTGTCAAGGAAATTGCACCAGTATTGTCACAAAAGATTTTCATTGTACCCGATGCACTAGGTATGCCACCTAGATCATCATCATTGGCTTCCTCACTAATTGGTGTAGTCATCACTAGAACTAATTTCTGTGATGATCTACTTTCCAATAAGGGAGCAGGTACAATTACCTCATTAAGTTCTACTTTCCTCCCACTCACTTCTTTCGAGAGAAACTCCTTCTCTAGAAAGGATCCATTCTTAGCAACAAATATCTTGCCTTCGGATCTGTGATAGAAGGTGTACCCAACAGTTTCCTTTGGGTATCCTATGAAGACACATTTCTTCGATTTGGGTTCGAGCTTATCCGGTTGAAGCTTTGTCACATACGCATCACAGTCCCAAACTTTAAGAAATGACAACTTGTGTTTCTTGCCAGACCACAGTTCATATGGTGTCATCTCAATGGATTTAGATGGTGCCCTATTTAATGTGAATGCAACTGTCTCTAAAGCATAACCCCAAAACAATAGCGGTAAATCAGTAAGAGACATCATAGATCACACCATATCTAATAAAGTGCGATTACGACGTTCGGACACACCATTATGCTGTGGTGTTCTGGGTGGCGTGAGTTGTGAAACTATTCCATATTGTTTCAAATGAAGACCAAACTGGTAACTCAAATATTCACCTCCATGATCAGATCGTAGAAAGTTTATTTTCTTGTTACGGCGATTTTCCACTTCACTCTGAAATTCTTTGAACTTTTCAAATGTTTCAGACTTATGTTTCATCAAGTAGATATACCCATATCTGCTCAAATCATTTGTGAAGTTCAGAAAATAACGATACCCGCCGCGAGCATCAACACTCATCGGACCGCATACATCAGTATGTATTATTTCCAACAAGTTTGTTACTCACTCCATTGTTTCAGAGAACGGAGTCTTAGTGATCTTGCCCATGAGGCATGGTTCGCAAGCATCAAGTGATTCCAAAAGCCCATCAACATGGAGTTTCTTCATGCACTTTACACCAATATGACCTAAACAGAAGTGCCACAAATAAATTGCACTATCATTATTAAACTTATATCTTTTGGCTTCAATACTATGAATATGTGTATCACTACTATCGAGATTCAATAAAAATAGACCACTCATCAAGGGTGCACGACCATAAAAGATATTACTCATATAAATAGAACAACCATTATTCTCTGATTTAAATGAATAGTCGTCTCGAATCAAACAAGATCCAGATATAATGTTCATGCTTAACGTTGGCACTGCTACCTCTTGAGCACTGCGTTGGTTTTCCCTTGAAGAGGAAAGGGTGATGCAGCAAAGTAGCGTAAGTATTTCCCTCAGTTTTTGAGAACCAAGGTATCAATCCAGTAGGAGGCCACGCACGAGTCCCTCGCACCTACACAAACAAATAAATCCTCACAACCAATGCGATAAGGGGTTGTCAATCCCTACAGGGTCACTTACGAGAGTGAGATCTGATAGATATGATAGGATAATATTTTTGATATTTTTATGATAAAGAGAAATAAAAGATGCAAGTAAAATAAATGGCAAAGGAAATAACTAAGTATTGGAAGATTAATATGATGGAAGATAGACCCGAGGCCATAGGTTTCACTAGTGGCTTCTCTCAAGAGCATAAGTATTTACGATGGGTGAACAAATTACTGTTGAGGAATTGATAGAATTGAGCATAGTTATGAGAATATCTAGGTATGATCATGTATATAGGCATCACGTTCGAGACAAGTAGACCGACTCCTGCCTTCATCTACTACTATTACTCCACACATCGACCGCTATCCAGCATGCATCTAGAGTATTAAGTTCAAGAGAACAGAGTAATGCTTTAAGCAAGATGACATGATGTAGAGGGATAAAATCATACAATATGATATAAACCCCATCTTGTTATCCTTGATGGCAACAATACAATACGCGCCTTGCTGCCCCTACTGTCACTGGGAAAGGACACCACAAGATTGAACCCAAAGCTAAGCACTTCTCCCATTGCAAGAAAGATCAATCTAGTAGGCCAAACCAAACTGATAATTCGAAGAGACTTGCAAAGATAACCAATCATACATAAAAGAATTTAGAGAAGATTCAAATATTGTTCATAGATAAACTTGATCATAAACCCACAATTCATCGGTCTCAACAAATACACCGCAAAAGAAGATTACATCGAATAGATCTCCACAAGAGAGGGGGAGAATTTTGTATTGAGATCCAAAAAGAGAGAAGAAGCCATCTAGCTAATAACTATGGACCTGTAGGTCTGAAGTGAACTACTCACACTTCATCGGAGGGGCTATGGTGTTGATGTACAAGCCCTCCATGATCGATGCCCCCTCCGACGGAGCTCTGGAAAAGGCCCCAAGATGGGATCTCGTGGATACAGAAAGTTACGACAGTGGAATTAGGGTTTTGGCTCTGTATCTGGTAGTTTGGGGGTACATAGGTATATATAGGAGGAAGGAGTACGTCGGTGGAGCAACAGGGGGCCCACGAGGGTGGAGGGCGCGCCG
>NC_041380.1:299923030-299928270 GCF_002162155.2 Triticum dicoccoides
GGGGGGGGGGGTAGGCGTGCCCCCTTACCTCGTGCCTTCCTCGTTGATTGCTTGACGTAGGGTCTAAGTCCTCTGGATCATGTTCGTTCTGAAAATCACGTTCCTGAAGGTTTCATTCCGTTTGGACTCCGTTTGATATTCTTTTTCTGCAAAACCCTAAAATAGGCAAAAAACAACAATTTTGGGCTGGGCCTCCGGTTAATAGGTTAGTCCCAAAAGTAATATAAAAGTGTATAATAAATCCCAATAATGTCCAAAATAGAATATAATAAAGCATGAAACAATAAAAATTTATAGATACGTTGGAGACGTATCAAGCGTCCCCAAGCTTAATTCCTGCTCGTCCTCGAGTAGGTAAATGATAAAAATAGAATTTTTGATGTGGAATGCTACTTGGCATAATTTCAATGCAATTCTTCTTAATTGTGGTATGAATATTCAGATCTGAAAGATTCAAGACAAAAGTTCAATATTGACATAGAAATAATAATACTTCAAGCATACTAACTAAGCAATTATGTCAAAAATAACATGGCCAAAGAAAGTTATCCCTACAAAATCATATAGTCTGGCTATGCTCTATCTTCTCCACACAAAGTATTTAAATGATGCACAACCCCGATGACAAGCCAAGCAATTGTTTCATACTTTTGATGTTCTCAAACTTTTTCAATCTTCACACAATACATGAGCGTGAGCCATGGACTTAGCACTTTAGGTGGAATAGAAATGGTGGTTGTGGAGGAGACAAAAAGGGGAAATATTGTCTCACATCAACTAGGCATATCAACGGGCTATGGAGATGCCCATCAATATATATCAATGTGAGTGAGTAGGGATTGCCATGCAACAGGTGCACTAGAGCCATGGACAATGATGGAGCGTGTCATAGTAAACGGAACAGTGGAAAGTTGCATGGCAATATATCTCGGAATGGCTATGGAAATGCCATAATAGGTAGGTATGGTGGCTGTTTTGAGGAAGGTATATGGTAGGTGTATGATACCGGCGAAAAGTGGGCGGTATTACAGAGGCTAGCAAAGGTGGAAGGGTGAGACTGCGTATAATCCATGGACTCAACATTAGTCATAAAGAACTCATATACTTATTGCAAAAATCTAGAAGTTATCAAAGCAAAGTATTACGCACATGCTCCTAGGGGGGTAGATTGGTAGGAAAAGACCATCGCTCATCCCCGACCGCCACTCGTAAGGAAGATAATCAATAAATAAATCATGCTCCGACTTCATCACATGATGGTTCATCATATGTGCATGCTACGGGAATCACAAACTTTAGCACAAGTATTTCTCAAATTCACAACTACTCGACTAGCATGACTCTAATATTACCATCTCCATATCTCAAAACAATTATCAAGTATCAAACTTCTCATGGTATTCAACACACCCATAAGAAAAAATTTATTAATCTTGAATGCCTAACATAATTAAAGCAAATTACCATGATGTTTTGTTGGACTCTCAAAATAATCTAAGTGAAGCATGAGAGAACAATAGTTTCTATAAAACAAATCCACCGACGCGCTCTAAAATATATAAGTGAAGCACTAGAGCAAAAACTATATAACTCAAAAGATATAAGTGAAGCACATAGAGTATTCTAACAATTTCTGAACCATGTGTGTCTATCTCAAAAGGTGTGTACAGAAAGGATGATTGTAGAAAACTAAAAAATAAAGACTCAAATAATACAAGACACTCCAAGCAAAACACATATCATGTGGTAAATAAAAATATAGCTCCAAGTAAATTTACCGATGGAAGTAGACGAAAGAGGGGATGCATTCCGGGGCATCCCCAAGCTTTGGCTTTTAGGTGTCCTTAGATTATCTTGGGGTGCCATGGGCACCCCAATCTTAGACTCTTTGACTCCTTGTTCCATAATTCATCAAATCTTTTACCCAAAACTTGAAAACTTCACAACACAAAAATTAAAGTAGAAAATCTCGTGAGCTCCGTTAGCGAAAGAAAACAAAACACCACTTCAAGGTACTGTAATGAACTCATTATTTATTTATATTGGTGTTAAACCTACTGTATTCCAACTTATCTATGGTTTATAAACTATTTTACTAGCCATAGATTCATCAAAATAAGCAAACAACACACGAAAAACAGAATCTGTCAAAAACAGAACAGTCTGTAGTAATTTGTAGCTAACGCAAGATCTGGAACCCCAAAAATTCTAAAATAAATTGCTGGACGTGAAGAATTTATCTATTAATCATCTTCAAAATGAATTAACTAAATATCACTTTCCAAATAAAAATGGAAGCAATTCTCGTGAGCGCTAAAGTTTCTATTTTTTACAACAAGATTAAAAAGACTTTCCCCAAGTCTTCCCAATGGTTCTACTTGGCACAAACACCAATTAAACACAAAAAACACAACCAAAACAGAGGCTAGATAAATTATTTATTACTAAACATGAGCAAAAAGCAAGGAATAAAAATAAAATTGGGTTGCCTCCCAACAAGCGCTATCATTTAACGCCCCTAGCTAGGCATAAAAGCAAGGATAGATCTACGTATTGCCATCTTTGGCAGGCAATCCATAAGTGGCTCTCATAATAAATTCATAAGGTAATTTAATTTTATTTCTAGGGAAGTGTTCCATGCCTTCCCTTAACGGAAATTGGAATCTAATATTCCCTTCCTTCATATCAATAATTGCACCAATCGTTCTAAGGAAAGGTCTACCAAGAATAATAGGACATGACGGATTGCAATCTATGTCAAGAACAATAAAATCTACGGGCACATAATTCCTATTTGCAACAAGAAGAACATCATTAATTCTTCCCATATGTTTCTTAATAGTGGAATCCACAAGATGCAAGTTTAAAGATCAATCATCAAAATCATGGAAACCTAGCAAATCACACAAAGTCTTTGGAATCGTGGAAACACTAGCACCCAAATCACACAAAGCATAGCATTCATGATCCTTAATTTTAATTTTAATAGTAGGTTCCCACTCATCATAAAGTTTTCTAGGGATAGAAACTTCCAACTCAAGTTTTTCTTCATAAGATTGCATCAAAGCATCAACGATATGTTTAGTAAAAGCTTTATTGTGACTATAAGCATGAGGAGAATTTAGCATGGATTGCAACAAGGAAATACAATCTATCAAAGTGCAATTATCATAATTAAATTCCTTGAAATCCAAAATAGTGGGTTCTTTAATATTTAAAGTTTTGACTTCTTCAATCCCACTTTTAAAAAATTTAGCATCAAGATCTAAAGACATCGAATTTTTGGAACGTCATCTAGGTAAAGGTGGATCATATTCAGTCCCATCATTATCAAGATTCATATTGCAAAACAAAGATTCAATAGGGGACACATCAATAACTTTTATATCTTCATCTTTATCTTCCAAAAAACTTCTGGCTTAGCGGCCATCTTATTAACTAAGGTGGCTTGCTTATCCGAAACTTCAGCTATTAACTTCTCAAGATGAGCAATCTGAGATTGCAAACCATCAAATTCTTTAGACATATCATCGAGCTCTTTATTCATATAACCCATAAAACTTTTTTGTTCTTTAAGCTCATTTCCAAAGAAATTATTATGCTCAAATTGTAAAACCATAAAACTCCTGACGTTGCTTTCGATCTCTTCTAACTTTTAAGGTGAAGATCACCAAATCTAGGTAAAGCCATCGTGACAAGCAAGCAATCCAACACACAAGCAAACAAGAAACGGGCAAAAAGAGGCAAATAGAGAAAGAGAGGGAGGATGGAGAGAGAGGGCGAATAAAACGGCAAGGGTGAAGTGGGGGAGAGGAAAACGAGAGGCAAATGGCAAATAATGTAATGCAGGAGATAAGGGTTTGTGATGGGTACTTGGTATGTCTTGACTTGCAACGGTGCCACAAGTGACTCGTTGTCGGGAGTCAAATCTTGACTTGTCTTGCACGAACCTCCCCGGCAACGACGCCAGAAATCCTTCTTGCTACCTCTTGAGCAATGTGTTGGTTTTCCCTTGAAGAGGAAAGGGTGATGCAGCAAAGTAGTGTAAGTATTTCCCTCAATTTTTGAGAACCAAGGTATCAATCCAGTAGGAGGCCGCGCACGAGTCCCTCACACCTACACAAACAAACAAATCCTCGCAACCAATGCGATAAGGGGTTGTCAATCCCTACACGGTCACTTACGAGAGTGAGATCGGCTAGATATGATAGGATAATATTTTTGGTATTTTTATGATAAAGAGAAATAAAAGATGCAAGTAAAATAAATGGCAAAGGAAATAAATAAGTATTGGAAGATTAATATGATGGAAGATAGACTCGGGGGCCATAGGTTTCACTAGTGGCTTCTCTCAAGAGCATAAGTATTTACGGTGGGTGAACAAATTACTGTTGAGCAATTGACAGAATTGAGCATAGTTATGAGAATATCTAGGTATGATCATGTATATAGGAATCACGTCCGAGACAAGTAGACCGACTCCTGCCTGCATCTACTACTATTACTCCACAGATCGACCGCTATCCAGCATGCATCTAGAGTGTTAAGTTCAAGAGAACAGAGTAACGCTTTAAGCAAGATGACATGATGTAGAGGGATAAACTCATGCAATATGATATAAACCCCATCTTGTGATCCTCGATGGCAACAATACAATACGTGCCTTGCTGCCCCTACTGTCACTGGGAAAGGACACCGCAAGATTGAACCCAAAGCTAAGCACTTCTCCCATTGCAAGAAAGATCAATCTAGTAGGCCAAACCAAACTGATAATTCGAAGAGACTTGCAAAGATAACCAATCATACATAAAAGGATTCAGAGAAGATTCAAATATTGTTCATAGATAAACTTGATCATAAACCCACAATTCATCGGTCTTAACAAACACACTGCTAAATAAGATTACATCGAATAGATCTCCACAAGAGAGGGGGAGAACTTTGTATTGAGATCCAAAAAGAGAGAAGAAGCCATTTAGCTAATAACTATGGACCCGTAGGTCCGAAGTAAACTACTCACACTTCATCGGAGGGGCTATGGTGTTGATGTAGAAGCCCTCCGTGATCGATGCCCCCTCCGGCGGAGCTCCAGAAAAGGCCCCAAGATGGGATCTCGTGGATACAGAAAGTTACGACGGTGGAGTTAGGGTTTTGGCTCTGTATCTGGTAGTATGGGGGTACGTAGGTCTATATAGGAGGAAGGAGTACGTCGGTGGAGCAACAGGGGCCCCACGAGGGTG
>NC_041380.1:300228532-300334374 GCF_002162155.2 Triticum dicoccoides
ATAAACCCTGTGTCTCTTGTGCTGTTCTTTCCATAGCTTAGATCTTAGCGAGGCAGAGGGGTGCAGGTAGGTAGAAGGCGAAATCTCTGCGCGCACCCCAGTGTTCGAACCTCAAGGGTCTGCCGGAACCCGAAATCCGACAGATATATACAATTGTCGGACTTTCCTACCCGTATATCCTTTACATACTGGTTCGTGGCTCTGGCAAGACCATTTTGAGCAGCACGGATGTACGCGTCTCCTGAGTTGAAGGCATCGAACACCTCTTGGGATAAACTAGCATCACGGAGTACGGCCCGGCTACGCCTGTGAATCATGGCGCTCTCCACTTCGGAATTTGTAGCGGATAGTCTGTCCGCATCCTCTATAGGAGGAACATCCAGCGTTCGCCCCGTGTGGCGGATAGTCTGTCTGCCTCTATGTCCGGATAGTCTGTCCGCATCCTCTATAGGAGGAACATCCGAGCGCGTTCCGATGGAAACTCGCCGTGGGAGGATGGTGTGGTTTGGATCTAAGAATCCCCCATTCCTTTAATAGACAGTTAATTTACATGGCTAGGGTGGCGAATGTAAAAATGCCCTGGCTCCTCGCATTCGCTCGACACGTGGAAGATAGCCCTTATTGGGCGCAGAAGCCAAGAAGTGCAACATTTATGGGGAGCCGGACACTACTCAGCAGATATTCAGAATTTGGAGAAGAACCCGCAATGCAATGCCGAAAACAATCTGCGCACCGGACTCATTGTCATTGAAGCCTGGTTCGGGGGCTACTGAGGGAGTCCTGGACTAGTGGGTCTCCGGACAGCCGGACTATATCCTTTGGCCGGACAGTAGGACTATGAAGATACAAGATTGAAGACTTCGTCCCGTGTCCAGATGGGACTCTCCTTGGCGTGGAAGGCAAGCTAGGCAACCGACCTTGTGTAACCCTAGACCCCTCCGGTGTCTATATAAACTGAAGGGTTTAGTCCGTAGGACAACATACAATCATACCATAGGCTAGCTTCTAGGGTTTAGCCTCTACGATCTCGTGGTAGATCAACTCTTGTAATACTCATATCATCAAGAACAATCGAGCAGGACGTAGGGTATTACCTCCATCAAGAGGGCCCAAACCTGGGTAAACATTGTGTCCCCTGCCTCCTATTACCATTCTCCTTAGACGCACAGTTCGGGACCCCCTACCCGAGATCCGCCGTTTTTGACACCGACACCAGGCCAGGGATGCGAGTATGGTGGGGCCGTGAGGCCTACCCGGCAGCATAGCCAGTGATACGTCTCCAACGTATCTATAATATTTGATTGTTCCATGCTATTATATTATCCATCTAGGATGTATTAAATGCATTTATATGCTATTTTATATGATTTTTGGGACTAACCTATAACCTAGAGCTCAGTGCCAGTTTCTGTTTTCCTTGTTTTTGAGTATCGCAGAAAAGGAAAACCAAACAGAGTCCAATTGACCTGAAATTTCACAGAGATTGTTTTTGGACCAGAAGAAGCCCATGGAGTACCGGAGATGGACCAGAGGAGTCCAGAGGCCACCACGAGGGTGGGGGCGCACCCTACCCCCTGGGCGTGCCCCCTATCTCGTGGCCGCCTCGAGGACCCCCCTGACTTGTTCTCGACTCGAACACCTCTTGTATATACCCAAACTTCCAGAAAGAAACCTAGATCAGGAGTTCCGCCGCCGCAAGTCTCTATAGCCACCGAAAACGAATCTAGACCCATCCCGGCACCCTGCCGGAGGGGGGAATCCCTCTCCGGTGGCCATCTTCATCATCCCGGCGCTCTCCATGACGAGGAGGGAGTAGTTCACCCTCGGGGCTGAGGGTATGTACCAGTAGCTATGTGTTTGATCTCTCTCTCTCTCTCTCGTGTTCTTGATTCGACGCGATCTTGATGTATCGCGAGCTTTGCTATTATAGTTGGATCTTATGATGTTTCTCCCCATCTACTCTCTTGTAATGGATTGAGTTTTCCCTTTGAAGTTATCTTATCGGATTGAGTCTTTAAGGATTTGAGAACACTTGATGTATGTCTTGCATGTGCTTATCTGTGGTGCCAATTGGATATTCATGTGATCCACTTGACGTATGTTTTGGTGATCAGCTTGCGAGTTCCGTGATCTTGTAAACTTATGCATAGGGGTTGGCACACGTTTTCGTCTTGACTCTCCGGTAGAAACTTTGGGGCACTCTATGAAGTTCTTTGTGTTGGTTGAGTAGATGAATCTGAGATTGTGTGATGCATATCGTATAATCATACCCACGGATACTTGAGGTGACATTGGAGTATCTAGGTGACATTAGGGTTTTGGTTGATTTGTGTCTTAAGGTGTTATTCTAGTACTAACTCTAGGATAGATCGAACAGAAAGAATAGCTTCGTGTTATTTTACTATGGACTCTTGAATAGATCAATCAGAAAGAATAACTTTGAGGTGGTTTCGTACCCTACAATAATCTCTTCGTTTGTTCTCCGCTATTAGTGACTTTGGAGTGACTCTTTGTTGCAAGTTGAGGGATTGTTATATGATCCAATTATGTTATTATTGTTGAGCGAACTTGCACTAGTGAAAGTTTGAACCCTATGCCTTGTTTCAATGCATTGCAATACCGTTTTCGCTCACTTCTATCATTACTTACCTTGCTGTTCTTACATTTTCATATTACAAAAACCTATATCTACCATCCATATCGCACTTGTATCACCATCTCTTCGCCAAACTAGTGCACCTATAAAATTTACCATTGTATTGGGTGTGTTGGGGACACAGGAGACTCTTTGTTATTTGGTTGCAGGGTTGTTTGAGAGAGACCATCTTCATCCTACGCCTCCCATGGATTGATAAACCTTAGGTCATCCACTTGAGGGAAATTTGCTATTGTCCTACAAACCTCTACACTTGGAGGCCCAACAACATCTACAAGAAGAAAGTTGTGTAGTAGACATCAAGCTCTTTTCTGGAGCCGTTGCCGAGGAGGTGAGTGCTTGAAGGTATATCTTTAGATCTTGCAATCAAATCTTTTTGTTTCTTGTTTTATCGCTAGTTTAGTCTATAAAAGAAAACAACAAAAAATGGAATTAAGGTTGCCTCATATGCTTCAACTTTTTAATATCTTTCATGTCGGATCACGAGTTCCGGCAAACCCTTGAGCTTTGAACTCTGGGGTGCGCGCGAAGTTCTTTCCCTCCTTCCGATCTACGCCCTAGCTCACTAAGGTCTCGCAGACGAACTCGACGCACTCGCAACACGAAGACACAAGGTTTATACCGGTTCGGGCCACCGATGTGGTGTAATACCCTACTCAAGTGCGGTGGTGGTGGATTGCCTCTTGGGCTGATGAAGAACAGTACAAGGGGAAGAACAGCCTCCTGAGGTTGAGGTGTTCTTGTGCTTGGTGTGGCTAAGGGTTGGCCTCTGATCAGATCAGATCTCCACCCTTTGGTGGTGGCTAGTCCTACTTATATAGGCCCTGGTCCTCTCCCCAAATATTGAGCGGGAAGGGAGCCAACAAAGGTGGCCAATTTGAAAGGGGACAGCTAGTACAAGCTATCCTGACAAAAGGTGGTCTTCGCCTGCCAAAGGTTCTGGTGGTGACGCCATCCTGGGCTCCATGGTGACCTCTGTCCTGCCATCCTTCTGGTCTTGGTCTCGTTGCATTGATATGGAAACACTTGCCTGATGCCTCGGTACTCCGCGCCTACGCTTGCCCCCTTGGCACCAAAGAGGAAACAAGGACGCTGCGCGTGTTGGCGCCTGCCTAGTGTCGATCTTCATGACTCACGTCACGAGAGCCTCGCGAGGGTCATCCCGCCTTGATATCTCCGCTCCTCGCGAGGCAGCCTGGTGAGGCCGCTCCTGAGGAGGTCTTGCGTTGTCCGCCTCGCGAGGCTTGGCCCCTCACGAGGGTCTTGAATGCCACGTTGATGATGATGGGCCGCACAGACCTGCCAGCATAGCCGCGCCATGGGCCACAGGCAGGCAAGTCTGGGGACGCCCATTCCCAGAACGCCGATAGTAGCCCCCGGGCCCAACGCGCGCTCGGGCTTGGCTTTGAGGTGAAGCCAAAGGATCAAGCGCGGAGCACTGTGGTCCCCAAAAGCCAGCAGCCTCGGTTGACGCGTGGCGGCTGATTGGACGTGGGCGTCTCCGCTTCCCCACGCTGCCTCAGCAACCGCTCGACTTGACAAGTCCCTGCGACATGCAAGGAAAGTCATCATTACCTGTGATCGCGGGAGGCGCCGGTTGGTCTTCTTCCGCTATAAATAGGGAGGGGGGCGGAGCTCCCATCGCCCATCTCTTCTTGGTTCATTTGCTTCTTCCTCCTTACTCCACCGCTAACAGCAATGGCGCCGCCGAAGAGGTTCTCCGCCGCGGAGAAGGGCAAGGCCCCTCGGGAGGGGCCCGGCTCCCTGGCGCCCAAGTGAGGATGTGGACGTCCCCGCAAGCATGCCGCGACCCCCGTCGTGGCCCCTAGCTCTCGGGATGGTGCTGTAATGCGCGATAGGAGTCGCTCTGGTCGCGGCAGTCCTATCGACGAGAGGAGACGTGCCGTGGTTACGCGACCTCCCTGACCGTGGTTCCATGCATCACAGGTGCTGCCGGAGTTCGTTGTCTGGTCGGAGGATCCGGCCGGCAGCTGGCTCCAGCTCCCCCGCTTCCTTGCCGACGAGCTGCCGGCCTCCGGTCCGGGCAGGCTCTGGCTGCAGGCAGACGGTTGCTGCAGCCGAGCCTCTTGGGTCGCGGTGGAGGTCTCTGTCGCAGGCAACAATGCTCTGGCCCACGGTTGGCAGACGTTCGCCTGCATGCGCAGCCTGGGAAGGCGGTGCAGCCTCCACTTCAAGTTCGACGGCAACACGACCCTCTTCGTGAGGGTGTTTGGGGAAGGCGGCCATTGCACCGGATGCTGCCCCGAGGTGAACGACGGCGAGGAGGTGCTTGGCCTTGGCGATGGTCGGGACGAGGAGGAGGATGAACCCGCCGACCGTGCCTCGTCTGGCTATGGTGGCTCCTCCCTCGGCGACAGTTCCAACAGCGGCGGCCTTGACCAGCCGCCACGCTGCCACGCCCGCTTCAAAGGTGGTAGCGGGTCGTCTCGTCATCGCGCACCGGTGAAGCGCGAGGAGGGGTCCGACTAGACCGGGACATCCCCAAGGCCCTGCCCCCGTCGGCTGCTGCAGGGGCGAGCGCTGCTTTTGTTATGTTCCCCTTTCCCTTCCTATATTGGAATGAAGTCAGCATGGGCTCGGAGGGGCGTGTATCAAACCATAACTTATTATCCATTATGCTACGCTTGCTGTTTTAGTGCTATGCCGCTATTTTGCGCAAAGATAACTTAGCATGGTGCGCTCGGGGCACCCTCCTCTTCATGAGGCGTTTACTTCCTCGTGTCCATCTTGACCTTGTGGTCTGCGATTGCGCAGGAACTGTGAAAAAAATTCGTTAGGGAGTTTCGCCAGGAGATTTGCCGTTCACCCAAGCCTTCACCCGGCGCCTTGTATCGCGGTACCCGTGGGGCATGGATTAGGAGAGATGCGCCAACTTTCGGGCTCGAACGAGGGTGGCTCGCGAGGAGGCAGAGAGAAGAAAAATGCTCGCGAGGGAAGCTGCCTAGCCCCCCTCGTGAGGTATGCGAGAGAGAGAACACGAGCGAACCAGAGCCGGAAAATGCGGTAAGAGGCGAGGGAAACGAATCAGCAAGGAACACCAAAGGCAAACTTCGATTAAGGAAAAGCGAGCCAACTACTAAAAGTAAATGATAAGCTGCGTCCGGCACCTAATCTAGTCTTCAAGTCTTCTCACCAATGCAGAGCTAAGTGCTGCCACTAGGCGTGGGAGGGAGCCCCAGGGCCTGAGGCCGGCGCTCCTGAGACTCCGGGGTGTGCACAGCCCCACTCATTATTACGTGAGAGTGTCACGGACGGTGATTCTTCACAGGCACCGGGCCTTCTTCACAGGCGCTGGGCCTTTCTTCACGGGCTGTGGGCCTTTCTTCACGGGCTCTGGGCCTTGCTTCATGGGTAGAACCTCCGGAGGTGCTGGATGTTCCAGCGTTCTGGATAGGTATCCCATCCTGCGTCTCCAGGCGCGCAGCGCCAGGCCTGGAGACATGGACGACCCTGAACGGGCCCTCCCACACGGGTGAAAGCTTGTGCATCCCTTCCCTGGAGAGGACCCGCCTCAGGACGAGGTCGCCCACCTCGAGCGTCCTGGAGCGGATGTTGCGGCAGTGGTATTGCCGCAGCGCCTGCTGGTACCTTGCCGCCCTCAGTGCAGCTTCGTGACGATGTTCCTCCCCCAGCACGAGGTCCATCCCCCATGTGGCATCCAGCTGTGTTTCATCGAACGCCAGGACCCGTGCGGAGCGATGCCTAACCTCGTGAGGAAGGACTGCTTCAGCTCCGTAGACAAGGAAGAATGGGGTCTCGCCCATTGGTTTGGTGGCGGTGGTGCGGATAGACCACTGGAGCTCGTCGTGCCAGCCCCTGCCACAGGCCTCGAGGTTCTTCTTGAAGGTCCTAGTCTTGAGGCCTCTCAGGACCTCCGTGTTGGCGCGTTCGGCCTGACCATTGCTCCTGGGGTGTGCCACCGAAGCGTAGCAGATCTACGTTCCAAGGTTAGCACAGTAGGTTTTCAAAAGGTTACTAGTGAACTGCGAGCCATTATCTGTGATGATGCGGTTGGGGACCCCGAAGCGGCTCACGAGGCCCTTGATGAACTTTATAGCGGAGCCAGCTGGGATGGTATGGACAACTTCCACTTCTGCCCACTTGGTGAACTTGTTGATGGCGACGTAGAGGCAACGTTAGCCCCCAGGAACTCGAGGGAACGGGCCCAAGATGTCCAGCCCCCAGACCACGAATGGCCACGTGAGCAGAATGGTCTGGAGGCCTTGAGCCGGCTAATGAATTTGCTTGTTGTGGAACTAGCAGGCTTCGCAAGACTTCACCAGCTCAGTTGCGTCGTTGAGCGTAGTGGGCTAGTAGAACCCGTTGCGGAATACCTTGCCGACGAGGGTCCGTGATGACGAGTGGTGCCCGCAGTCCCCACAGTGTATGTCAGTTAGCAGCTCCTTCCCTTGGTCCCTGGAAATGCAGTGCAGGGAAACGTCGTTTGGCCGCTTCCTGTACAACTCACCATCCTGGATGTAGTACACCGTGGCTTGCTGAGCCACACGCTCTGCATCTTCCTCCTTCTCTGGCAGCGTCCCTTGCATAAGATATTCCTTGAATTCCTTGGTCCAGCATCCCTCCTGAGGTTCAAGCGCCTAAGAGCAAGCAAGCTCCTGAGGTCGGCCGCAGGCCGGGGCTCCTGTGGCAGGAGGCTGTGGGAGCTCCTCCCGAGGCTGAGCAGCGCTTGAAGGTGGTGGTGCCATCGAGGGCTTGGAGAGCCGTTCCTCAAAGACAGCGGGCTCTTGTGGCTGCCGCTTGGATGCTCTCTTGGCGATGTCGTAAGCTTCCTTTTTGGTACTCCGGGGCACGTGCTGCAGCTCCAGGCCCAAGAACTGCTTCTCCATCTTGCACACCTCTGCGAGGTATGCCTCCATATGCTCGTCCTTCGGCTTGTATACATTGTTGGAGAAGTTGACGAGGAGCTGCGAGTCGCCTCTAACGGTAAGGCTCTTCACCCCCAGAGCTGCCGCGGCCTTCAGGCCAGCTATGAGGCCTTCATATTCTGCGATGTTGTTGGAGACCTTCTTGCCCTGCTGAAAGCAGAGCTGCATGGCGTAGTAGAGCTAATCCTGAGTGGGCGAGATGAGTACTGCCCCAGCCCCCACGCCTTGGTGCGCGAAGGCGCCATCGAAGTACATGACCCAACCATATGGTGCCTCACTTCCTGGCGAGGTGGACCGGTCTTAGCCTACTTCAAGTGTCAGGACATCCATCCATTCTGCCACAAAATCAGCGAGCGCGGTTCCCTTGACGACCCTGGTAGTGCTAAACTATAACTGGAATGCTTGTAGCTCGATGTTCCACTCGGCGACCCTTCCAGCAGAATTGGGGCTCCTGAGCACCCTCTCTAATGGGAAGGCTGAGACAACCTTGACGGGGTGCCCCTGGAAGTAGTGCCGCAGCTTGCGCGAGGCCACCAAGAGTGCGAGCAGAAGCTTCTAAGGCATGGGATATCGCGCCCTCGCATCTCGCAACACGATGCTGACGAAATACACTAGGTGTTCGACGAGGGCTGGTGTCTTGCGAAAATTGAGACGCCTCGTGAGGTGACGGGGCTCCTGACGCGTGATTGATTGTGGGAATTTTGGCGGCATCGTCCTATTGAGCTTGGTCTTCTGCCGACGCTGGCACGACTCTTGCGGTGCCTTCCTGATCTTGCATTGCCTCAGTTGTTGCCTGGCGCAGCACGCCCTTGGTTTGGTGCTCCTCCCGAACCACCACCAGTGCTGCGCTGGCGGCGTACGGGGTAGCAGCGAGGTAGAGTACTAGGGGCTCGAGGGGCCGTGGTGCCACCATCACCAGCGGGCTGGTCAGGTATCTCTTGAGGTCTTGAAAAGTTCGGTCGGCCTCCTGGGTCCACTCGAATGGGCCCTTCTTCGTCATCATCTTGAAGAAGGGTAGGGCGCGTTCCCCTAGATTGGAGATGAAGCATCCCAGCGCAGTTACCCAGCCAGCCAGCTTCTGCATCTCCCTAAGGGTCCGCAACGGGCTCATGTCCTCAATGGCCTTGATCTTCTCTGGATTCGCCTCGATCCCACTATGGGACACGAGGAAGCCCAGCAGCTTGCCGGAAGGGACGCCGAACATGCACTTCTCCAGGTTAAGCCGCAAGTTCACTTGGCGTAGGCTCGCGAAGGTCTCCTCCAGGTCTTGAATCAAGGTCCTCGCCACCCGAGGCTTGACCACAATGTCGTTGACGTAGGCCTCTATGTTTCTCCCAAGCTGCCACCCTAAGGTGATGTGCATCAGTCGCTGAAAGGTTGCGCCCGTGTTGCGCAATCCAAAAGGCATGCAGGTGTAGCAGTACACCCCACACGGGGTTAGGAAGGCTGTCTTCTCCACATCTTTTATTGCCATCTTGATCTGGTGATATCCTGAGAACACATCTAGGAAGCACAGCAGGTTGCACTCGGCGGTGGAGTCAACAATCTGATCGATGCGCGGGAGCGGGAATGTATCTTGGGGGCAGGCCTTGTTAAGGTTTGTGAAGTCAACGCACATCCGTTCCTTCCCGCCTTTCTTTAGTAGTACGATGGGGTTCGCCAGCCATTCGGGATACCGAACCTCGCGAATGGAGCCTGCCGCCTCTAGCTTGTGGGTCTCTTGAATGATGAAGGCCTGCTTCTCAGTGGTCTATCGTCTCGCCCGCTGCTTCACGGGGCGTACATTGGGGCATACCCTTAAGTGATGCTGAATCACTTCCCTCGGGACTCCTACCAGCTGATTGGGCTCCCACGCGAATATATCCTTGTTTGCGTGCAAGAACTTCACCAATGCTTCCTCTTGACCTTGATCGAGGCTGGCACCTATGGTAAAGGTGGCTCCTGAGGGCCCATCCTCATTGACTGACACCTGCTTGGTTTCCGCCTTGTCTTGTGTGAACAACTGCTTCTTCTTAGTCGGTACGGCTCCCCTGGGCTCGGAGGCGCCTGGGTCGGCAGGCTGCGTCGCCACGGTGGTTTTGAGGGTGAGCCTGAGCACGGCCAGAGCCTCCTTGGCGTCCCCTTTGACAGTGAGGACGCCCTTGATCCCAGGCATCTTCATGAGGTTGTAGGCCGGATGAGTCGCTGCCATGAACAGCACCAGAGCCGGGTACCCGAGAATGGCGTTGTACGGGAGGCCGATGCGTGCGATGTCGAAGTCGACCAGCTCGGTGCGGTAGTTGTCGCGCGTGCTGAAGGTGACGGGAAGGCGGATCCGTCCCAGAGAGCAGGCAGTGCCGCCACCAACTCCTGAGAAAGGCTTGCTGAGGCTGAGCCGCTCGAGTGGCACATGAAGAAGGCTGAAGGCTTCCACGGAGAGCAAGTTGAGGCGGGCACCACCGTCGATGAGGGTCTTGGTAACAGCCACGTTGCAGATGGTGGGCGTGCAGAGAATTGGGAGCATGCTCGAGCCGGCGATGGAGTCGGGGTGCTCCTCTGAGCCGAAGGTGAGGTCGGCCTCTGGCGCAGCCCAGCCTGGCGGAGCCCCGAGGCGCTTGGAAGCGGCACCAATCTGGCGGAGGAACGGCTTGACGTGGCGATCTGAAGGCGGTGCTTGAGAGCCGCCTAGTAGGGCCACGATTGCATGGTGCGTCGGTACCGCGTAGCGAGCAGTGAAGAGGTCGTGGAGTTCCCCCCAGGATGCCACCGTGGATCTAGGGAGATTGAGCAGCCAGGCACGTGGCTCGCCGGCGAGGGCCATGGGGAGCTAGTTGGCCATGACCTTGTCGTCGCCCCCGGCCTCGAGGACGGCCTCCTCGTATGCCAACAGGAAGGTAGACGGGTCTGCCGCGCCATCGTAGCGCGGTGGCATCTCTAGCCTGAACTTGGGTGGCCATCACACCTGCCGCAGGGCGGGGGCCAGGGCTCGGAGCCCCCTGGCCCTGTCGTCAACACCGGCTGTTGGAGCTGGTGGCGGGGCACCTACCATGAGGGCGAAGTGCGGTGGCACGGAGCGCAGGCCGGTGGAGAGGAGCAATGGCGCACCCATACCTGGCGCGCCAAATGTCGGATCACGGGTTTCGACAAACCCTTGAGGTTCGAACTCTAGGGTGCGCGTGAAGTTCTTTCCCTCCTTTCGATCTACTCCCTAGCTCACTAAGGTCTCGCAGACAAACTCAACGCACTCGCAACACGAAGACACAAGGTTTATACTAGTTCGGCCCACCGATGTGGTGTAATACCCTACTCTAGTGTGGTGGTGGTGGATTGCCTCTTGGGCCGATGAAGAACAGTACAAGGGGAAGAACAACCTCCTGAGGTTGAGGTGTTCTTGTGCTCGGTGTGGCTAAGGGTTGGCCTCTGATCTGATCAGATCTCGCCCCTTTGGTGGTGGCTAGTCCTACTTATATAGTCCCTGGTCCTCTCCCCAAATATTGAGCAGGAAGGGAGACAACAACGGCGGCCAATTTGAAAGGGGACAACTAGTACAAGCTATCCTGACAAAAGGTGGTCTTCGCCTGCCAAAGGTTCTGGTGGTGACGCCGTCCTAGGCTCCATGGTGACCTCTGTCCTGCTGTCCTTCTAGTCTTGGTCTCATTGCACTGATATGGAAACCTTCGCCTGATGCCTCGGTACTCCGCGCCTGCGCTTGCCCTGTTGGTACAAAAGAGGAAACAAGGACGTTGCGGGTGCTGGCGCCCGCCTGGTGTCGATCGTCATGACTTACGTCACGAGAGCCTCGCGAGGTTCGTCTCGCCTTGATATCTCCGCTCCTCGCGAGGCAGCCTGGTGAGACCGCTCCTGAGGAGGTCTTGCATCGTCCGCCTCGCGAGGCTTGGCCCCTCGCGAGGGTCTTGAATGCCTCGTTGATGATGATGGGCCGCACAGACCTGCCAGCACAGTCGCGCCATGGGCCGCAGGCAGGCAAGTCTGGGGACCCCCGTTCCCAGAACACCGACATTTCGTGAAAATGATGGAAAGGAAAATTGTGCCCAAGTGCTGGAAGAAGAATGCATTAAATTGTTTGGCACTAAATCTTTGGATGATGAGCATGATTGCAATGTTTTTAGTATGAATTCTTTGAATATCCATGATGCTAATGATATGCAAAGCCACAAGCTTGGGGATGCTATGGTTGATGAAGATGATATTTTTTGTCCCCCAAGTTTTGATGAGCAAATTTATTTTGATGATAGCATGCCTCCTATTTATGATGTTTATATTGATGAAAGTGGGTTTGGAAGAGTGTCAACTTTAGGAAGTAATGATCCCACTATTTTGGAGGGTGTTGAATCATATTGTGATAATTGTGAAAGTGGATTTGGGGAGGTCATGACTTTACACTACAAAAAAAATACACTTCCGTGATGATACGTGTTTGTCATAGTAGGTCATGTTTCCTGTCATGCATGTACATCCGTGACAAATTTATGAAAGAATCAAGATAGTCATACATGTGCTGTCGTAGAAGTGTTCCATGACATTACCAAAATTATCATCACAGAAGTCTCCACTTCCATGACGATAATTCGCGCATCACAGAAGTGCTTTCGTCAAGGGTGACAGACATGTGGCATCCACCGTAATGGAATGCCGTTAAGCTATCGGGTCCGGTTTTGGATCCGATAAGCCCCGACCAATGGGGATTTTCCACGTGTAAAATCATCATTGGCCGGAGGAAACACGTGTCGGCTCACCGTTGGGACAGATGTCATCCACTCATTGGACCCAAAGCGCCTATGATACGTCGACACGTGGCACGGCCCAACAGAGGCCCATTTCTATGAAAAGGCTGGCCCATTTGACTTGGTCAAAAGGTGGCGGGCCAGCCCACGGCAAGCCTGTTAATGGCTTGTTCGCATATAGTCCATTTACAGTCCGCTAACCCAGGGCCTGTTTACGGCCTATCCGAATTAGGCCCAGTAGCATCATCTGGGCCGTCCAATATAATTCCAGCCCGTTTTAAGTTTCTGCCCATGTATGACCCATGACGACTTTTGGCCCATATGAGGCCCTTAGTAACCCTCGGCCCATTAACAGGCCGTGGTAAAACTGGCCAGTAATGAACAGTGTATCACTTTATACCCATTAACTGCCCATTATTCCGTTGGGCTGTTTCCAGCCCATGTTATCTTTCGGCCTTCTCAGGGCCCATTTATTCTTGGGCTCATTTCCAGCATTCGTTTACTTTCGGCCCGTTACTATCATTTTCTACTTGTGGGCCAAATACAGCCCGTGGTTACAGTCGGCCCGTTTGTGGCTCGTTAATACGTTGGGCCGTTTTCATAGCGTCATCAAATACGGCCTATTAACGACGACCTGTTATGGTCGGCCCATGAACGGACGATTTCAACTCTAGCCCATTTACGACCATTATGTGGTCTATTATTGGCCCATGTTTGGCCAACCGATCATACGGCCCGTAGAAGGCCCATTGATGATATGGCCTATAGAAGGCCCATTGTGTCTACGCCCCGTAGAAGGCCCATTGTTTCTACGGCCCTTAGAAGGCCCATTGTTTCTACGCCCCGTAGGAGGCCCATGTTAACTACAGTAAATATGTAGCCCATTGTTAATGTGGCCTAGTTTTAAAAAAAAGGTTATTGCAGCCACTAGCAAACCGCGGAAAAAGAACTGCACTAACTATAAGAAAACAAATAAACAAGACACCGGAAATAAATAAGCAAGCAACTTACGCTAGGCTATCACGGCTATTACACATATTACATCCACTGGGCATCAAAGTTCGCCACAAGTGCAAATGTAGGGAACAAAGCAGCATATAAACGCCGCAGCAAAACAAGTCCAGAACTAAAACCACTTCAGAATAGCTCAAGAAACAATATCCTGGGTACCCATAATGCTGGCAAGATGCTTAGCAAGCTTATTAACTTCCTCTTGTTTGGCGCTTAAATCCTCCAGCACTTGCTGTTGCACCAGAAAGTATGCATCTGAATTCTGCAGGGACTTCCTCAGTCCTTTGGCTTCCTATCGCATAACATCTGATCGATGTCTTTCAACTTGAAGTTGAGACTCAAGAAGCCGAACTGATTCAGACAGCGAGTTCGAAGAGCTGGTGCCAGCAGTAGTAGCCAGTAACTCGAACACTACATCAAGACATGACTTTGGGGTTGTCTCAGTGTCTTCAATATAGTTTTTCTCAGCTTTCTTGGAGAACAATAGGGATGTCTCACTATCTTGAACCTGGTCTGCATTACTTCCTTTACCATTGCATAATGGGGTACTCTTCTCCAATATTTTATCCGCATTCTAAAGGAGAAACAAACAAACACATCGCAGGTTTACAATGTAGTATATGAAACTCATTTTGGTAAACCAGTTCAGTAGTAAGGTGGACAGGATAACAACATGAAACAAACATATATCTATGTAGTATGCTCACTGTATGGTCTATATCATTCTAGTTTATGTTGCCAAATCAAGATAGATACAGTTCGAATCATATCTATTTAAGACAAAGCAGCATAGACAGAATATAAGTGTGGGAAACTACACATCAATCACAAAACGTGTAATGTGCATGGCATGAGAACATAACTGTTTATTCAATTGAAACTGAAATCAACATAGAGCAAGTTACAAAAACAAACACGTTAAAGAAACAGCTTTAAAATACACCTGTTGCGCCATTGGAGTTTCAATTGCACCCTTCAAATTTGAAATTAGTTGGTATGAGTAAATACAGTGATGCAAGAGCAAAGTAGTATGAACCATAGCTACGGAACCTGACCTGAGAACAATTCTTCTTCTGCTTTAAGCGTTGACTTGGGGTTCGGAGTGGTGGTCCTCATGCTTTGGGCACTGCAGTTGCCTTACTAACTACTCGTGTTTGGGTGCTCTATGGTGGAGACGGTGTTGTGTCAACGGGAACTGGGTTACTATCTGCTGGGGTTGGGGTTAGAGGGGTGTAGCTGGTTCTTTGTCCAACTGGGTGGGGGTACAATCTGTGCGAGTCTGGGTTATGTGTGGTGGGGCTGGTTCTTTTGCAAGTACAGCCGTGGTTCTATCTCCATCGACAGGTAGCACGATCTTTTCTGAAGATCGTGTTTTTACTCCCGCAGATATTGCCATCACCCCTCCAATTGAAATGGCTGATAAACAAGAAAAGTAATTGAATGTACAGACATTGTAAGATAGACAGATGCAATGGATAGTAGGGAAGAAAACAGGGCATCAAAATTTATTCACATTTATGTTGTCTAACCAAACAGAATAGTAGGACATAATTTCAAATATATGATGGCTAATTAAACAGGATAGCATGACACAATTTCACATGTATGATGGCTAACTAAACCGGATAGAATGACATACTTCAAAATATGATGAGTATGTAAACAGGATGACATGATATAACTATACGATGTGTCAATTAAAGTGGTTGGCATGCCACAAATCACAAACATGCCATCGATGGAAACATGATGGCATGATATAATTCACGGATAGAATGACATAATTCAAAATATGATGACTATGTGAACAAGATGAGATGATATAACTATATTATGTCTTTAGAAAATGGGTTGGCATGCCATAATTCAGATACAAGCTTTCTATGTAAACATCATGGCATGATATAATTCAAATATATGATTTATATACTAAGGAAGTGAGCAGAGGGCAATCGCATATATGATGTGTCAACTAAAGAGATGGCATTCAATATCGTGTATATGATGTAAAAACTAAGCATTGCAATACAACATATGCATGATATGAGTAATATAACCCTGCCAAGTTTGAGCATACACCTCAGGGGGATAATAGGACTGGTCATTTGCCTCTAAATCCTCCTCGGAAGAGCTATCTATAACCAGCAACATATCTACTTCACCAGGTAGCATTGTCTGCTCTGAAGACCTTGTTTTCACTCCAGATTTCTCCATCACCAATTCAAATGGCCGATGCACAGGAAGAGCAGTTGAATATACAAACATTGTCAACAAAAGCAATGAGAAATAAAAAAAAGGACGGCATTGTCGGATTTTGGGTTCCGGCAGACCCTTGAGGTTCAAACACTGGGGTGCGCGCGGAGATCTCTCCCCTACCTATCTACGTCCAATCTCCTCGCGTGATCTAAGCTGGAAACAACGAACAACACAACGGACATGAGATTTATACTAGTTCGGGCCACCGTTGTGGTCTAATACCCTACTCCAGTGTGTGGTGTGGTGGATTACCTCGGGGGCTGATGATGAAGAGTACAAGGGAAGAACAGCCTCGCGAGAGGTGTTCTTGAGTTGGTGCGATGAACTGCTTGGGTGAGTTCTGTCGCCTCTCTCTCTCTGCTAGGGTTCTATCAGATCTCTAGCCGTATCTCTTCCATCCCCCTTTTTGGGTTGTCTCTTTCCTTCGGTGGTGGCTAGCTCTATTTATAGGGGCCCGGGGCCTCTCCCCAAATAATGAGCGGGAAGGGCACCAACAATTGGCCATTTTGAAGGGGAACATCTAGTACAAGTTATCCTGACCAAAGGTGGTCTTCGGCTGCCAAAAGCTCTGGTGATGACGCCGTCTTGGGCTCCACGGTGACCTCCATCCTGCCGCTCTGTTGTTCTTGGTCTTGTTGCACCGGAATGGTAACCTTTGCCCGATGCCTTGGCCTGTGCTTGCCCCCTTTGCACCAAAGGGGAAACAAGGACACTGCGTAGGCCGGTGCCCGCCTGGTGCCCGCCTGGTCTCGAACGTCATGGCTTGCGTCACGGGCTCCTCGCGAGGTACCCCTGCCTTGATCTCTCCGCCTCCTCGCGAGCCTGCCTGGTGAGGCTGCCTCTGAGGAAGCTTTCTGTCGTCCGCCCCGCGAGGCTTGGCCCCTCGTGAGGGTCTTGAGCTTGAGCTGATGAAGATGGGCCGCGCTGGGTCCCCACTTGAGCCACGCCGCAGGCCACAGGTAGGCAAGTCTGGGGACCCCCATTCCCAGAACGCCGACAGTAGCCCCCGGGCCCAAGGCGCGCCCGGGCTTGGCCTAGCAGGGAAGCGAAGGGGCAAGTGCGAAACACCGCGGGCCCTAATAGCCTGCGGCCTTGGGCGCCGCGTGGCAATTGATTGGACGTGGGCGACTGCGCTTCCCCACGATGCCTCGGCGGCCGCACGACTTGACAAGTCCCTGCATGCAGAGAAACCGGTCATGATTACCTGCGATCGTGGTGCTCGGCGGTTGGCCTCCTCCGACTATAAGTACGGGGTTGTGCGAGCCCCTTCAGTCCATCCCTTCCTGCTGCTCCTTTCCTTGTTCTTCCTTGTTCTTGCTCCTCCCTATGCCAATGGCACCAATCCGCTGGTTCTCTGCAGAAGAGAAGGGAAAGGCCCCCCGAGAGGGTCCTGACCCACTTCCGCCGAAGAAGCGGCTGGTCCTCTGCCACCGAGAAGAGGGTGCTCAGCAGGAGGCGCCGAGGCCTTGGTACGAGCGGCCGCCGCCTGGGTTTTCGCTACCCTTGCACGCCCGCGTCGTGGGTCCTGGGGGAGAAGGCGTCAAGCAACATCGACGATGCCGCCGTTGATGCCGGCGAGTCACGGTGGTGCCCGTCATTCCTCCCGGAGTCCATGCCGAGCGCTCCTCTTGCGAGCTTGTGCTCCACGCCGCCATGCCTCTGAGCTCATGGATTCGCCTTCCTCCTTCCTTCGCCTTCGAGATGCCGCCGAGCGGGGCTCTGGAGCTCTGGCTACAACATGCTAACTACAGTACCCTTGCGACCGGAGCGGAGGTCGCGGTCGTCGCTCTGGGCAAGGTCTTCATGACCCAGGCCTGGGGCGAAATCGCCCGGGTCTGCCGGACAGTAGGTGCCCTCGTGATTCATCTTGAATATGACGACGCCTCCCTGATGTTCTTCAAGGTCTTCGATGCTGAAGGGCGCCGGCTGGAATGCTGCCCCAGGGAGAGCGGCAGGGGCGACGAACTTGTGCGGACTTGGCCTGCCCATCGGCCCTCCAGCAGCTCCTCAGGCAGCAGCGGAGGAGCTGGGGAATTAAGTGGCTCCCCCGAGCTCCTCGCGACACCGGATACAAGCGACGACAGCTACGAGCCCCCGAGCTCACGCCGTGCTCGAAGCGGGGCAGCTGCGTCCAGCCGCCGACGCCATTGATCTGGATGGGGTTGGCGTCGACGTTGGGCAGCCCACTGTTGATGAAGGCGTCCCTTGCAGCGGTGTGGGCGATTAGCGTTCCTTAGGATTAGTACTCTTGTTCCCTGCGAGGAATTGAAGCAACACCCCGCGGGGGTATGTAAGGCGTCTGCCATGTCTTTTATGAATATTATATCCTTAATATGAATAAATGCGAGGTGCTTGTCTTGTCTCGGCTCAGCTCCCCCTTTCTATCCTCATGAGGACTCAGCGCTCTACACTGACAGGTCCCAGTCCCCAGGCAGGCTTCAGCCATCGCTGGTATGCCAGGTCGCGGTGCCGTGGTCAAGGCCAGGAGGTGAGCGGCCCGAGCTCCGGTAAGAGCCCCCGAGTCGCGAGGCTCGGGAGGTCCCCTTTAGCGCTCAAGCAGCCCTCGCAGGGCGAGAAAGGAAGGAAATGTCGCCGTGACAGTGTCGCACTGGGCGAGGGTTTTTGCACTGCATTGGTTCAACTCCTGTAAGGGCGTGACTTATCTCTTGAGTCTGGTGTAGTTCCTCGACGAAGCGCCTGGCCCAAGCGGTGGCAGACGAGCTGCTGCCGGGTTAGGTCCTCGCGAGCTTCTTCCCACTCCCTCGCACTTTCCTTAATGCTCTACGTCCTCAGGCCCCGGCCCTCAAGCGAGCTCAGCCGCCGCTGGTATGACAGGTCGCGATGCCGTGGGTCAAGGCCAGGGGGTGAGGGTTGCAGAGCCAGTAGGAGCCCGTGAATCGCAATGCTCAGGCGCCCCCCTTTTAACGTGCAAGCGGTCTGTGCCGGAGAGAGGGAGAGACAGCTCACGATGTCCCCAACGTTGCTCCTGGAGTAGGTCCTACACACCAATCATGAAGAGAAACAAGACTTGTCGTTATGGTTGCCAGCCAACCTTTGTCGCTTCGAGGAAGTGATTGGGGCACTGAGGGCCTGGTGAGGTGGTGCCTTGCGGGGCTTCCGCGGCCAGAGCTCGACCACTCAGATTTATCGGCGTTGCAGGGATGGACCCGTGTCCAAATGCCGTGCCAGAGCGAGCGGCTCCATAGGTGGGTGTCAATTGAGCAGGCAATTAAGTCGGTATGTTAAGCACGCAGGAGGAAATTCATTTTAAGTAGACGCAGGAAAAGCAAATGCCGCTGGGCCAGGCCCAAGCAGCTCGGGGATTGTCGGTGTCAAAACCGGCGGATCTCGGGTAGGGGGTCCCGAACTGTGCGTCTAGGCCGGATGGTAACAGGAGGCAAGGGACACGAAGTTTTACCCAGGTTCAGGCCCTCTCGATGGAGGTAAAACCCTATGTCCTGCTTGATTAATATTGATGATATGGGTAGTACAAGAGTAGATCTACCACGAGATTGAAGAGGCTAAACCCTAGAAGCTAGCCTATGGTATGATTGTTGTTGTGTATGTTGTCCTACGGACTAAAACCCTCCGGTTTATATAGACACTAGAGAGGGTTAGGGTTACACAAAGTCGGTTACAATGGTAGGAGATCTGCATATCCATATCGCCAAGCTTGCCTTCCACGCCAAGGAAAGTCCCTTCCGGACACGGGATGAAGTCTTCAATCTTGTATCTTCATAGTCCAGGAGTCCGGCTGAAGGTATAGTCCGGCCATCCGGACACCCCCTAATCCAGGACTCCCTCAGTAGCCCCTGAACCAGGCTTCAACGACGACGAGTCTGGCGCGCAGATTGTCTTCGGCATTGCAAGGCGGGTTCCTCCTCCAAGTACTTCATAGAAGATTTTGAACACAAAGATAGTGTCCGACTCTGCAAAATAAGTTTCCACATATTCCCATAGAGAGAATAATATTTACACAAATCTAATATGCTGACGTATTCTGTAGTGTGACACACCACGGCCAAGCCTTTATCCCAGTCGTTTCATTATCCCACCTCAGCGCGTCATGCGAGGCGGTTTCCTTGGCACGTCTTGTTAAAGCATAGATTGTGTCCCCTTATTCTGGGATTCTCATCAATATGGGCGTGGGTAACCCAACCGCGCCATTGATTACGGTGCTTGGAGATAAGCGAGTTTTACCAGGCTGGTGGGGACACGTAGTTGCATCCACCCATATAAGGGGATAAGGATCCACCTTTTCACCTACGCCTTCTTCCTCCCTTGCTTATCCATTCTCGCGCACTCGAGCTCCAACGCCCAAGTCCACACTCCCCACCTCAACCTTCTCCATCCATGTCCGGAGCGGGAGGCAAGTGGATGGTCTCCTCCGTCACGGAGGGACACATCAAAAAACTGAGGAAGGCCGGATACATGTCTAACGACATTGCGTACCGGCTTCCCGAAAAGGGGCAGCTCATCCCCACCCCTAGGCCCCATGAGAGGGTGGTGTTCGTCCCCCATTTTCTCCGTGGACTGGGCTTCCCTCTTCACCCATTTGTCTGGGGGCTCATGTTCTACTATGGCCTGGATTTCCACGATCTGGCCCCGAACTTTGTCCTCAATATCTCGGCGTTTATCATCGTGTGCGAGGCTTTCCTCCACATCCGCCCCCATTTCGGCCTATGGCTCAAGACTTTCAATGTCAAGCTGAAGGTTGTGCGTGATAACCAGGCAGAGTGCGGAGGTGCCATGGTGGGCAAGATGGCCAATGTCTTATGGCTCGAGGGCTCCTTTGTGGAGACCCTGGAGGGGTGGCAATCGGGGTGGTTGTACATCACCGAGCCGCGTGACCCCGAATGGGTCGCAGTCCCCGAGTTTCGATCTGGACCCCCTACGTGGCTCACCTCCTGGAAGGAGACATGCCTGTCGTGGGGTAAAAAAGGAGAGCTGACCGGACTCCAAACATGCGTCCAAACCCTGGTGGACAAGAAGCTCAAACTTGTCAACGTAGTCAAGGTTATGCTCATCCGCCTGATCCTCCCATGTCAACAACGGGCTTTCAACCTGTGGGAGTTCGACCCAGCACGGCACCAAACTCTGAGCAGGCTCTTCAACACGACGTACGAAGATGCCTAGAAGGTGCTTTTCAAGGGTGCCGAGGCCCCCGCATCCGCTACCGAGGATCGCGGATTCAGTACGCAGCGTCACGCTCATGCGGTAAGCTGTTTTTTCCTTTTACAGGGTATCATTTTTTCATAGTTTGACTCCATGCGGGATCTAAGCTCCCTTACCTTTGACAGGATTGGCAGGTGACGTCCGGACAGATCAACTGTCCGGCTCCTTTGCTCGAAGGCTCAGCAGACGCTCGCTTGGCGAAGCTGTTGGTTCCGGCACCCTATGTGGTGCCGGAGAAGATGGCCGCGAAAAAGGCCATGGGGACTCGAAAGAGTGCCCGACGCCAGGAGGTGTCGGATCCATCATCCGACGGTTCCGAGGCGCATTCCTCCCATGAAGACGAGGAGGAAGAAGAAGAGACCTCTCCCCCTCTAGCAGGAGGAGAGAAGAAAAGGAAGGCCGCCCTCTCTGGGGAGACCGGAGGGTCCAAGAAGGGGAAAACCCTTCCTCCGGACTAATCCATCGACGCCGACGACGGCGGAGAGGAGTGGCCGCCCAGGGCCAAGCCACTGGAAAAATTGTAAGTATCCGGATACCAGAGTAATTCATAGTATTCATTTGTTGCACAGCTTTCCCTTATGTCGAATATGTTTATGCAGCCCACCCAAAGATCGGCTCGACACGTCGTCGAGCGGCTCACTGGACTCGTCGGATGTGAACTCGCTTCCGACGGCTTCCTCCCCCCGCCCTACGGACGACACCAAAGTGTTATCCCAACAGGTTCCAAGCCGGGAGGAGGTGGTCCTGGAGGCGCCGCAAGGCGACCTCCCGGACTCCAGGAGTAAAGGGGATGAAACCCCCCAGGGCTCCAAGTCCATCTCTAGGCCGGACACTGCTTCGGAACCTTCAAAGGTTCCAGAGTCCGGCGGGGGACCTCCTTCCAAGAGGAGCAAGCCCACCGTGCCGGTGACCCCCGTCCAACCAGAGGCGCTAGACAATCTGTTGGAGGCGCTCCAAGGCGCCTCCATCGACGAGGAGCACCGCACCATTATGAGTGCGGTGGTCCAGAAGGTTCAGTCTACAAGAGCGGACTGACTGAAGCTTATACTAGCCTTTTAACAGGATTTGAGGTAAGTAAAGAATGTGTAAAAAATATTACCGCATAGACAGTAGCCCCTGATGCTCTGTTTGGCGTTCGGGAAGAAAAGACGAATAGAGGATCAAATAAAATTCACAGGATTCTAACAAAAAGGAGTCAATATGCGTATGCAGGCTTCTCTGCTTGCGTCCGCCGCACTGACAGCGGAAGTGGACACGCTAAAGCAGAACCTCGCGCGGTCCGAGCAAGAGCTCGGGCGTGCCAAGAAGCAGCTCGAGGACAATGAAGGTAAGAAATACCTTGTTTAAATATATATAAAAAGGTGCAATTGCAAAAAATGACAGGATTGTCGTGGCTATTGTAGGGGCCGCGTCTGAGGTGGCGACCCTTAAGCAAGCGCTGGTCGAGGCTGAGAAGAGGGCGGCCTCGAAGCGCACCGAGCGGGAGAAGTATGAGGCCGAGGTTGGCAAGGTACGGCAAGAGCTACAGGCTCTCATGGAAAACATGAGAGTTTGGAGCTTGACTCAAAGACGCGAGCGTCCGAGCTCGCGGTGGCTATTGAAAATGCCAAGTCTGCCAAGGCCGAAACCCAGAAGACCCTCCAAGAGTTGGATGAGGTGAAGAAGATAGCGGCGAGTAAGGCATTCTTTTTGCAAAGCAAACACATAAACGTGAGTTACTTGTTACTTACCCGAGTCCGCAGCTCTCCAGGAGCGTTCACAGATCTTCCCCGGAGTGTGTCCGATGCCGCCGCATTCTATCGAGTCGAGGAGGGCAGCTCAACAGAGAAGGTGTTCTGGTCTCAGTATGCTGAGGCCGGACACCCCGTGCCCCTGAGCGACCAGCTGAAGCAACTAGTCGAGCTCCACAAGGCGGCCGAACAGGCCATGAAGGGCCTCGTAGTTCGGCTGTGGCCTGGAGGGGCACTGCCTGGGAGCTATTTCGGGCTGGTGCGGCGGCTGGTGGAGGCCTGTCCAAGGCTCGAAGTCATCAAGCGCTCCGTCTGCATTGAAGGTGCCCGTAGGGCCCTTGCCCGTGCTAAGGTGCACTGGGGCAAGCTGGATGCTGAGAAGCTTGTGAAGGACGGGGCACCGCCGGGGAAAGAGCATCGTAAGCCCGAGAATTATTATAAGGATGTTCTGTAGGGTGCCTGCCTTGTGGAGGATGAATGTTCTAGGGATGTAATTTTTGAGTGAAACTTGCTCGTTTTGTCCTGTGCGCTGAAAACTTGTTCATATGCGCTAAGCAATGCTGTTGGAATTTAAAATATTACCTTCTGTGCGGCTGTTTATCAATTCTGAGAGATGGCAAGTCGTCGGCTTCTGCCCCCGTGCCGCTAGTGCTGGGGTGTTCGGGGATAAACCTGAGCGCTCCTTTTCCCATGTTTGGGTCCTTCGAGGGAGGCGCTCAGCCCAACGAACAAGGCAATCGGACTATAATGCGTGAACACTCTCACTTAGCCATAGAATTCTATAATTTTAAATTTCGGCGAAGCCCCTGGTATTCAGAAGACCGAGTTTGGGGCGCTATCCACGCCTTGGCCGGACAGAGCCGGCTCCTCGCTCTAAGCGGCATAAGTCGTTAGGGACTCAAAAAACCTCTCGAACAGCGACCAACTCTCGCTTCATCATGACAGTCAGTTTTAGCTTTCTCCACTGAGGTGCTCGACCCAGCTCAACCGGGGCACAATCGCAGTGGTTCTCCTAGTGCTACCTTAGCCGATATAGCGGAACATAAGGCACCAAAACATAGGAGCCGGGCAAACCCAACTATTGACCCAAGACATGATTCGGAGTCGATGCATCTAATGCTATAAGTTCGGGGTGCCGCACTTGTTAAAGTGTTCGGACTTCTCACACCATATTGAGGGGTACTAAAGCCCCTGGCATATTTTGGCCGTACCAAAGTGTACGGGTGCAACATGTCGTGAAGGAACATATATAAAAAAAGAGTAATGCAAAAATAGACAAAAGCTATGCATTGTTTATTAAAAAGGGCTGTGATCAAAGCAGAACGATACAAATAATGCGATAAGCAAAAGGTTGGACTATGTAACATGTCCGTTCCAGGGGCAAGCTGCGGAATAGTATGCGAAACAGGTATACTGCTCGTGATAGAGACCACCTGGGAGTTCCATAATGCGGCATGGCTTGTCTGCTTCCCTGGTTCTTGCATCGTTTGTGCAGCAATTGAACAGCCAAATAGGCCTTCCGAAGTGTGGAGTCCTGAAAGTAAGAGAAAATTAAAAAATCGGCAGCCCCTAGTGCGGTTTAAGCCGTGTTTCGGGCATGCCGTGATGGTGGCCCTTCCCCTGTACCCATGGTATTTCTAGAGCATAGTTATGTACGTGAAGTACTGGTGTCGCATTTTTGCGAGGGCTGAGGTTGGGGCCGCATTGCTACGCCTGCTCGGATCGTGCCATGCGGTCTTGTTGTAGGTTACTCCGGGCGCGCTTGACGGTGTTCGGTCGTTTAATGGCCGGACTGGAGAACTGCCTGGAGAGGCTGCTTTGTACTTCCGCTGCAAGGGCCGCCGTGTGCTCCTCCATTTGGCGGGAGCGTTCGATGTTTCCATTGACCGTAATTACTCCTCCAGGGCCTGGCATCTTGAGCTTAAGGTATGCATAGTGCGGTACCGCATTGAACTTGGCGAATGCGGTTCGCCCGAGCTGTGCGTGATAGCCACTGCGGAATGGGACTATGTCGAAGATTAACTCCTCGCTTCGGAAATTATCCGGAGATCCGAAGACCACTTCAAGTGTGACTGAGCCTATACAGTTGGCCTCTACACCTGGTATTACGCCTTTAAAGGTCATTTTGGTGGGCTTAATCCTCGAGGGATCTATGCCCATTTTCCGCACTGTATCCTGGTAAAGTAGGTTCAGGCTACTGCCGCCGTCCATAAGGACTCTAGTGAGATGAAATCCGACAATAATTGGGTCTAGAACCAATGCGGCGAATCCGCCATGACGGATGCTAGTGGGATGGTCCCTTCGATCAAAGGTGATCGGGCAGGAGGACCATGGGTTGAACTTTGGGGCGACTGGCTCTACCGCGTATACGTCCCTTAACGCGCGCTTCCGCTCCCTTTTGGGGACGTGGGTTGCGTATATCATGTTCACCGTTCGCACTTGTGGGGGAAAACCCTTTTGTCCACTGTTGTTCGGCGGCCGGGGCTCCACGTCGTCATCACTATGCAGCCCCTTGTCTTCATTTTTGGTGTTTAACTTGCCTGCCTGCTTGAACACCCAACAATCCCTGTTGGTGTGATTGGCCGGCTTTTCGGGGGTGCCATGTATCTGGCACAAGCGGTCGAGTATTCGGTCCAAACTGGATGAGCCCCTAGGATTCTTTTGAATGGCTTTTTCCGCTGACCGGATTTAGAGCCTCTGAATCTGGCATTAACTGCCGTATCCTCAGCATTGTCGCCATTAATGCGGCGCTTCTGCTTGTTGCGACGCGACCTGCCACTACTGTCCCTGGTATCCGAATTACCAGGGTTCTTAGTCATATTGTTGCTACGAGCAAGCCAGCTATCTTCTCCCGAGCAAAAGCGGGTCAGGAGTGTCGTGAGTGCTGCCATAGACTTCGGCTTTTCCTGTCCAAGGTGCCGGGCAAGCCACTCGTCACGGATATTTTGTTTGAAGGCTGCTAGGGCCTCAGCGTCCGGACATTCGACTATTTGATTTTTCTTTGTTAGGAACCGTGTCCAGAATTGCCTGGCTGATTCCTCTGGCTGCTGAATTACGTGACTTAGGTCATCGGCGTCTGGGGGTCGCACATAAGTGCCCTGGAAATTGTCGAGGAATGCGGCTTCCAGGTCCTCCCAACAACTGATTGATCCTGTTGGCAAGCTGTTAAGCCAATGCCGAGCTGGTCCTTTAAGCTTGAGTGGGAGGTATTTGATGGCGTGGAAATCATCGCCGCAGGCCATGTGGATATGAAGGAGATAATCCTCGATCCATACCGCAGAATCTGTTGTGCCATCATATGATTCGATGTTTATGGGTTTGAAACCCTCGGGGATTTGATGATCCATTATTTCGTCTGTGAAGCATAGTGGGTGTGCGGCGCCTCTGTACTGGGCTATATCACGACGTAGCTCCAATGAGCTTTGTCTACTATGTTCGGCCATGCCGAATTTGTGGCCAGCGTGACGGTTACCGTTTCGAGCCGTGGGGCGCCCACGCGATCCGTAGATTGATCTTGTTTGCCTTGCCTTGTCCTCCAACATATCTCGTAACTCCGGCGCATATTCCCGTGCCTTGGTACGGGGTGCGGCTTGAGTGGAGGGCCGAGAGGCTTCTCTGTCGTGGCCACGAGGTGGCCGGTCGGCCACATCAAGTGCTTCCTCCTCTAATCGGGGTAGCAACCTGCGCTTTAGGTAGCTCTTGGAGGGGCGTTCGAGTTTATGCTCTTCGGCCGCAAGGACTTCAGTCCATCTGTCGACTAGCAAATCTTGATCAGCTCTAAGCTATTGCTTTTTTTTTCTTGAGGCTTCTTGCCGTGGCCATAAGCCTGTGCTGAAAACGATCTTGCTCGACGAGATCCTCTGGCACGACGAATTCATCATCGTCGAGGCTTGCCTCGTCTTCGGAGGGAGGCATATAATTATCGTCCTTGACCTCTCTGTCTGCCGCTCTCTCATGAGGGCTGGTTTCTCCATCCTCCTGTGCTAAGTCTTGCTGGAGGGGGTTTTCTTCGGCACTTTTCGGAGTATTATTATCTCCCGTGCTAGAATCACCGTATTTGTTTTGGCGGGATTTTGAGCGGCGCCGCTGACGTCGGCACTTAGGCTGTTTCTTGGAGGGGTCATCCTCCGTTGTTCCATCGCCGTCTCCTTCTTTTGGGGTGTCCACCATGTATATGTCATATGACGAGGTGGCTTTCCAGGGCCTGATAGGCGCTGGTTCTTCATCGTCTCCTTCATCGGCGTCCATACCGTCGATGTCTTTGGAGTCGAAGTCGAGCATGTCGGTTAAGTCGTCGACAGTGGCTACAAAGTGGGTGGTGGGTGGGCTTTGAATTTCTTCATCGTCCGAATCCCAACCTTGCTGACTGTAGTCCGGCCAGGGCTCTCCTAATAAAGAGAGAGACTTTAGTGTCTTCAGAATATCGCCGAAAGGCGAGTGCTGAAAGAAGTCCGTGGCAGTAAACTCCATGATCGGCGCCCAATCGGATTCGATTGGCAGGGGCGCGGAGGGTTCAGAGTCCGGAGAGGAGTCTGGCTCCTTGGAGTCACGAGTCTCGCAAAGTGCGGGGCTGGTGCTAGGCTCGATCACCGCTGGGATTGCAGCCCCCGAGGCGGCATCCAACCACCCATCCTCGATCGGCGCAGCTGGCTCCAAATTAAGGGTCGAAGCCGATGCGGGTGCGGCCTCCAGGGCATTGTTAGGCAGCGGAGCTAGATCATGCTCGTCGTGACAGTGCGGCGCGCTCGGCAGTGGCTCGAATCCGTCGAGGATCAAGTCCCCGCGGATGTCAGCTGTGTAGTTTAAACTTCCAAATCTGACCTGACGGCCAGGGGCATAGCTTCGATCTGCTCCAGATGGCCAAGTGAATTGGCCCGCAGTGCGAAGCCGCCGAAGACGAAGATCTGTCCAGGGAGGAAGGTCTCACCCTGGACTGCATCGTCATTGATGATCGTAGGAGCCATCAAGCCTGATGGCGACGACACAAAGGAACTCTCAATGAAAGCACCAATGTCGGTGTCAAAACCAGCAGATCTCGGGTAGGGGGTCCCGAACTGTGCGTCTAGGCCGGATGGTAACAGGAGGCAAGGGACATGAAGTTTTACCCAGGTTCGGGCCCTCTCGATGGAGGCAAAACCCTATGTCCTGCTTGATTAATATTGATGATATGGGTAGTACAAGAGTAGATCTACCACGAGATCGAAGAAGCTAAACCCTAGAAGCTAGCCTATGGTATGATTGTTGTTGTGTATGTTGTCCTACGGACTAAAACCCTCCAGTTTATATAGACACCGGAGACGGTTAGGGTTACACAAAGTCGGTTACAATGGTAGGAGATCTGCATATCCGTATCGCCAAGCTTGCCTTCCACGCCAAGGAAAGTCCCTTCCGGACACGGGACGAAGTCTTCAATATTGTATCTTCATAGTCCAGGAGTCTGGCTGAAGGTATAGTCTGGCCATCCGGACACCCCCTAATCCAGGACTCCCTCAGGGATGATGCAGCCCGAGGGACGCCCCCAACAAGGTAAGTAAAGAGCATAAGCAAAATGGATACATGCCGCAGGGACGAACCCACACGGCCTGGGAATGATGCGGCCCTGTGGGTGCTCCAAGCTAAAAACGGAACTTAGAAAGATGTCACCTGGTGTCGTTGAAGTTGAAGCGATGCTGAAGAAGCGGTCGATGCGCGATGAAGACGTCGATCCTTACGAGCCCCCAGGCCTAGGAGCCTCGGGAGGCTCCGGTGGCACTGGTGGGTTTCCGAGGGCCTTCTCCATCTCCACCAGGACCGCACCATGCCTGACCTCCTAAGCCTCCATAATGCTCCTGAGCAGGCGCTGATGAGCGGCGACCGCGTTCGGCAGGCTGAAAGGCATGCGAACGTAGCTGTGAGGTGGACCCTCGCAGCGCCCCACGCGTGAAGGCTAGAGGCGCTCCTAAGACGCGGCTCGGTTGATCCCTGGCACATCGATGCAGACACGCAGCCCACCATCCTCGCCTGGATGTGGGGCTACGGCGGGCAAGCAGCGGCTGCCGCGCATGATTCTCGACTCCTGTAGCTCCTGGGTGTTCCTTGTGATGAACTCATGTGGGTTTGGTCTTCCTTGCCTTGTACCTTCCTGAGGGAAACGAGCTTGGAAGCACCCGTCCAAGTGGTGCCCGAGCGCCTCCCTCGCGACCTTGGAGAAGTCGGTGGCTCTCCAAGAAAGAGCTCCCGAGCCCTGCCTGAGGAGGGCGCCGGGCGCGCCTTCCTATGCGAGAGAGGGCGGCGCTCCCTGATTGGGCGCAGATCCTGACGCAACACCTCCAGAGGCGCCTGCCTCCTGATGGCTTGGGCCAGGAGAAACCTTCTTCTTCTTGAGGGTTTCCTCGGGAAGTCTTCCGTTTCTGTGGTCTGGGTCTTCAATTGCTGCGGCTTGGAACGCGCGCTCAAGTGAACACACTGCGTCCCTTTCTTCATAGGGTACGGTGATGACTCCACCGCTTCCTGGCATCTTGAGGATATTGTACCCATGGTGAGTCACTGCCATGAACTGTGGGCCCCGTCCTTGAGCGTCATGGGGAACCAGTTTGCCATGACCCTTTCCTCTCAGTTGGCGGCTTCGATGCATAGCTCATAGAGCTGCAGGAACTCCGCCGGGTCCGCCGTGCCATCATAGCGAGGGGGCAGGTCAAGCTTGAACTTGCCTGGCCATGCGACGCCGCGTAGCTCGGGGGTGAGGGTGCGGCAGCCTGCTTTGGCCACCGGTGCCTTTTGCTGGTACTAGGCTTGCTCCTGGGGATTGCCGCACACCGCCGCTTGGAGCAGCGCGGGGTCTTGGCATGGAGGTGCAGGGACGCGATCTTGGCGCGCTGGCGCTGGGAGCGCGCGAGCACCTTCTTGGGGACGAGGGATCTCTTGGCAGCTCCTTTCTTGCTGCGCAAGCGCCGGGCGTGGAGGGTCTTGCCCTGGGGCTGCGCGCCTTGGGGCCAGGGCGCCTCCTTGGTGCGGAGGTGGTGGAGGCACCTCCTGATCCTCGCCTCCTGCGCAGAATGGAGGGCGAGGCAGCGAGGAGGACGGCAAGGGGGAGCCCCCTGTGGCGCTGACAACGTCGATGATGCGAGCGAGCCAGTCTTCATAGAGGTCATCGACGGGGCGGTAGTGCAAGAGCTCTCTTGCCAGGAGCAGCGCGGCATGCACGTCCGTGGGGGCGCGACGGGCGTGGGACGACGAAGCGGCTGGAGTCAGTGACGGTGTGGCGGTGCGGCCCTCCCGACGTACCGAAGGATGCTGGGACGAGGCCTGCTGCTCGTTCCCCGCCAGGCCGGTAGCGGCGTTGGCGGCATGCGACGGGGAACGACGAGGGCGTCCGCCTACGGGCGTCGTCTGGGCGACGCGGGTGGCTAGAGCAGCCCGGTGCTCGGCGCGAGCCCAACGAGCGTCAGCCATGGACACGACGGAAGATCACACGCGAATAGCGGAAGAAAGATTCCAGGGCACCCCTACCTGGCGCGCCAAATGTCGGATTTCGGGTTCCAGCAGACCCTTGAGGTTCGAACACTGGGGTGCGCGCGGAGATCTCTCCCCTACCTATCTACGTACAATCTCCTCCCGTGATCTAAGCTGGAAACAACGAACAACACAAGGGACACGAGATTTATACTGGTTCGGGCCACCGTTGTGGTGTAATACCCTACTCTAGTGTGTGGTGTGGTGGATTGCCTCGGGGGCTGATGATGACTAGTATAAGGGAAGAACAGCCTCGTGAGAGGTGTTCTTGAGTTGGTGCGATGAACTGCTTGGGTGAGTTCAGTCGCTTCTCTCTCTCTCTCTCTCTCTCTCTCTCTCTCTCTCTCTCTCTCTCTCTTCTAGGGTTCTATCAGATCTCTAGCCGTCTCTCTTCCATCCCCTTTTTGGGTTGTCTCTTTCCTTCTGTGGAGGCTAACTCTATTTATAGGGGCCCTGGGCCTGTCCCCAAATAATGAGCGGGAAGGGCGCCAACAATTGGCCATTTTGAAGGGGAACATCTAGTACAAGTTATCCTGACCGAAGGTGGTCTTCGGCTGCCAAAAGCTCTGGTGATGACGCCGTCTTGGGCTCCATGGTGACCTCCGTCCTGCTGCTCTGTTGGTCTTGGTCTTGTTGCACCGGAAAGGTAACCTTTGCCCGATGCCTTGGCCTGTGCTTCCCCCCTTTGCACGAAAGGGGAAACAAGGACACTGCGTAGGCTGGCGCCCGCCTGGCGCCCGCCTGGTCTCAAACGTCATGGCTTGCGTCACGGGCTCCTCGCGAGGTACCCCTGCCTTGATCTCTCCACCTCCTTGCGAGCCTGCCTGCTGAGGCTGCCTCTGAGGAAGCTTTCTATCGTCCACCCCGCGAGGGTCTTGAGCTTCAGCTGATGAAGATGGGCCGCGCTGGGCCCCCACTAGAGCCACGCCGCAGGCCACAGGCAGGCAAGTCTGGGGACCCCCGTTCCCAGAACTCCGACAGGCAGGCAAGTCTGGGGACCCCCGTTCCCAGAACTCCGACAGGCATGATATAATTCACATATATGACGCTTGGCTAAACAGCATGGCATTGCATAATTCACATATATAATGCCTTGCAAGGAGATAGCATTGCATACTTCACATATATAACGGCCCTGTTTGTTTCGGATTATGGGACCAGATTCAGCTTTGCCAGTGAAGCTGAATCTGAAATCTGAAACAAACAGCTATTTGAAATCATCTTTGCAAGTGAAGTTGAATCTAGATTTGAGCCATTTTTAGTGCAATTTCCTGAAGTAACTCAAAGTGTACTTCGGTGGTGAAGCTGATTCCCAGAATCAGCTTCGGCACTGAAGCAAATCCACTGGTGATTAAAATCCAAATGAAACTGAAACTAACAGGGCCAATGTCTTGCAAAAAGATGGCATTGCATAATTCACATATATGGTAATTAGACACTAAACATGTGGCATTCACACAAATCATGTCTAAACTAAGCAAATGACATAGGATGCAAGATACCATACGCACGATATGAGCAACATAACCCTGCCAAGTTAGAGCATGCACCTCGGGAGGGAATAGGATTGGTCATCTGTCTCTGAATCCTCCTCTGAGGAGCTATCTGTAACCAGCAAGACATGCGCTTCGTCAGATAGCATTGTCCGCTTTGAAGACCTTGTTTCCACTCCAGATTTTTCCATGACCGTGCCGAATGGCTGATGCACATGAAGAGTAATTGAATGTACTAAAATTGTTGACAAATTTAACACGTAATAAAAAATGATGTCATGATATAATTCACATATAAGATGACTGGCTAACTAGGGTGGCATTGCAAAATTCACATATATGATGCCTGGCTAAACAAGATGGCATTGCATGATTCACATATATGATAAAGAAACTAAACAGATGGCATTGACACAAATCATGTGTAAACTAACGAAGATGACATCTTTGATGTATAGAGTAAGCAATGCAAGGCACCATATGCATGATAGTACCAACATCAGCATGCCAAGTTAGAGCGAAGACCTCATGAGGTAAATAGGAGTGGTCTTCTGCTTCTAAATCCCCCTCAGAACAGTTATCTTCCTCTCGATTACAATCTGAAATGGGTGGAGGGGGGTTACCTTTGCACCCACCATGGAGCGCCGTCTGCATTAAATTTTATTGCCACGCAAGGCTCGTCTCTTTTGCTCTACATGTTCAGTTTCATTGTGTACTATAACTGACATGCATAGGAATAAAACATAGTGAGATTATGTAAGGAGTGCATGCACAAATCAAAAGTGAAGGTAGCAAACTGTGGATAGATCCAAAACCAATGATAGCAGGTAGATAATAGCTTTAGTTAAAAAATACAGATAATGGCTCCTTTAATGTTTGTTTGCACCCAACATGAAACTCATAGTAGACACTAGAGATTAACCAGATAGTAGACAGATAGTACTGATTACTGCCCTAATATGTACCCCATAACCATTTAAAAACTCAAGTTTCAGTATAAGTTTGCACCTGAGTCGGAGTCTAATAGGTGAACACGGCGATAAAGTAGCATGTCATCATATTAAGCGATGCATAACGTAAGCAGACAAGGAAGAGTGCAACCTCTCTTGCGAACCCGTGTAGTCCTCAAGGTCATCTGCTCAGTTGATGATGGTAATGCGGTTGTCGTGGCTGCCAGCGGCATGGAAGAAGATCTAAGGCATCGATAGATAGTCTGGAGAGCGCATCCCTGCTGTGGTGAACCCTTCCGTCGTTGGAGCAGCTGAGCTGGGGTGGAACACAGCATCGCAGGAGCAGGACAAACCACACAAGGTTTTCTTTGACACATATCTATAACATAAGTAATTGTGTAAGGGCTTCTTTGAATTTGAGGATTCTAACAATGCAGGGATAAGAAATAGACAGGAATAGGTTAGGAATGCACATGCAAAACAGATAATTCTAAAACATAGGATTTCTGCCAATCTGGGTGTTCGGTTCACAAGAATTGGAAGATCACGGGATGCAAAGAAGCATGGTGTGATTAAGTCAAACCACAAGAAGTGTTAAACCTCTTTCGCGAAGCCATGTCGATCTCAGCGTGATTGGGTTGGCCGATGAGGATGCTCCGGCTGACTTGGCTGTCAGAGGAGGGGAAGAAGATCTTAGGCATCTGGAGATGGAGCCCGAGGTACTGCTTCGCTGTGATGGATGGCTTCGTTGTTGGAGCAGCTCCGGTGAGTTGTACAACACCGAGGCTGAAGCAGGACAAGAGAGACAATGTTAACCTAAGTGGAATTCTAATAGCATCTCCAATAGATGACGTAAAATATATAACCACAAAGTGCTAGATGTATACATCAGCCGCTCATCTCTGAACTTAACTGTCAAAACTGAATTTAACTGTCGAAACTGAACTTTACTATCGAAACTGAATTTTGTTGTCGAAACTGAATTTTACTGTAGAAACTAAACGCACTAGAGGTGAGGCTACAAGTCAGTCAACTGACTTTTTCATCTCTGGTCAGTCGGTTTTGCAGCCATTGGATACGAAATCAAGGGCATGCAGTTCATCTTCAACCTCCACCCTCCTGAGCCGCCAGCCACCACTGGCCAAACAGCCGCCCCCCGCCGCCCGCGGCTGGCGGTTCGTCGCCCCGCCCGCCCAGAAAACACTCCCCACCGCCGGTCCGCCGCCACCCCGGCCATCCCTGTATCCCCCCCCCACCGTGCCGACCTTTTTCTCCGGCGATCCCCACACCACCGCCCCACCACCGCCGGTGACCACCGCCCCCACCCTGAACCCTAAGATAGATAGTGGGGTACTTCTCCGGCGAGCCCCCCTCCCTGCAGCGGCTGGTTCTTCCTTAACTCCGGCGAGCCCCCCACCCCTGAAAATCGACTGACCGAAAAGTCGATTCAGTCGACTGAAGTGTAGCTAAATCGGAGCAGCATCGCAAGCAAGAGCAACAGTGAGAGCAGCAACGTGAGCAAGATCGTGAGCAAGAGCAGACCAGGCAGGGGACCGAGAGCAAGAGCAGAGCAGCAGGGCGAGCGAGAGCTAAAGCAGTAGCAACTCCTACTGATGTGTACATCACTATCGAGGGAGCAACGCCATGGAGGAAGTGGCCGGCAACGATGTCGTGGATGGAGCCGCGCTGTGTTGGCTCGGGACCGAGCGCCGGCAGCACCGTGAGATCGAATCAGGAAGAAAATGCGGCGATTACTGTACAACCACTTTGGTGGCGCCGATTAGGCCGTAGCTTCATCCGAGGAAATGGTGATGATGATGCTCTTCCAGTGGTACAGGTGAAGACGGCGGTGCGGGAATGGAGGTGGCGCGAAAGACGAGGGGAATGTCGGGGCAGCTCCTTGGAGGTGGAGCATGGGGTGGCTGAACCTGCGGGACGACCAGATCGATGAAGGATCCTCATCTAGTACAGTGGCTAAGGGACGTCGAGGTGTTGCTGTGGACGACGTCGTTGGGGAAGAGGCTCCAGCTGGGTGGCGGACGGAGAAGGGTGTGGGGCTTCGCGGGTTTTGCCGGCCTCGGTGTATGAATGGGTGGGCGGATGGGATAGGAGTGGGGAACGATGGCTTAGGGACGCGCTTGTCCGAAATGTGCGGTAAGTTATGAAAGTACCCCCACCGATTTGACGCGGTTCTTTTGGTTCAGGGGTATCATGGGCATTTCGTGTGTCGGGATTTCACAGGAGGTGGGAGTTTTCGCGCGCGTTGTAGTTTTGGAATAGCAAGGCGCGGGTTGAGATGGAGGGAGTTGTCGGAGCACAACGAGACAAAGATATATCTTAAATATTTTGGGCTAACAAGGCGCGAGTTGAAATTTCCGGACAAGCCTAACGTGTACTGTACCAAATCAATTCGCACTATAAATGTCATTCAAAACTTTGAATTCATGTTATGTTCAATTAAAATATTTCTCTACGTGTATAATGCATGCAACCTAGTACTCAAATGAACGTTTTAGTGCATTCCAAACGTATATACTACCGCTTCAATATGACCTAATTTGAATTCGTTTCTCTATTTGAATAAGAACTACAATAATGATTGTTGTGAAGTCAAAGCATTTTAATTAGTTTCTCTATTTTAATAAGATCTACAATCATCACTATTGTCAAGTTAAACCATTGTTTGTGTATTATCTTCACAGCACACCACATGATTAGTCTCGAGTTACATATGAACTATGTGTACTATATGAACTCGAACTCGATTTTTTGAATCCACTTTATGTTGATTTCAAATCATAGTACATTTCAAGCTCTAGCTAGATCTTCACAAACTAAACCATGTCTCATATGTATAATGTGTTTATCACATTATGTATGGTGCCCCGCCCCCTACGCCTACAAGTATTTAGATGTGAGTTACAAACAACACACATTACCACAAATTCAAATAAAATGTGAGAATGTTCGATATATAGTATTGTTTAGATTGTTCGATATTTAGTTGTAAGCTACAAACGCCACACATTATCACAAATTCAAATAAAATGTGAGATTGTTCGATGGATAGTATGGTTTAGATTGTTCGACATTTAGCTATGAGTTGCAAACACCATGCATTATCACATTATGGTATAACATGTGCAAAACCACAACCCGCGTAGCACCGCTATGTTCATGCATGCATATGTTTAAAACACTATGATCTCCTATTCAAATATATGAATCCACTTTCATATCAAATTATGATCTTTGTTAGTCTCTTACACCCACACGATCCTCTAACCTTTGTAGCTACCACTAACTTTCTCTCGTGCATGCACACGCCCTCCTCGCCCTCCCCCTCCCTCAGCATTCTATCCATCGCGCATGTTCATTTTTTTTCTTTAGGTCATTCTCTGACAGTCTCCACAACTCCTTTCCAACACACACCGATCGATAAACCTCTCCAGCGATGTCCGCCTACAACATACACACGCATCTTCAATCTCCTCCTTTATGTGTCCTTGCCTCGTGTCTCTCATACGGTCCCACACATGTGTAAACTCTCGCTCCTCTTTTCATCGATCTCACAACCGCACACTCATCCCCCTATATAGCTAGTAGCTGGGCCTCTCGCACCACCTCCTAGCTCCATTCTCTCTGTCTATCCGTCTCGCCGGGCCTTATTTGCCTCTAACAAATGGACGCACACCAACTGATCTCCCGCTATACATATAGCTAGCTAGGTCCTTATAACTCGTTTTTCCCCATGCGTCGATCGATTTACCTCATTAGTTATGTTGCTCCCTTCCTCCGACAAACAACAATTGATCTACTGATCTAGTTAGGTTTGCTTACCAAACACATGGTTCCCCTTCATCATCCATAGATGTGTCCCGACAGATCTATCACGCACAGGCACACATAGAAACACATCCCCACTCTTATTGATAATATTGCAGTTCCACCCTCAGTTTGTCTAGTAGGCCTCCCCCACCATCTTCGAGAAGCAACTCCATCACCCATCCAGCACTCTACCCCTCTCCCTCCCTCTCTCTCTCTTCTCTCTCTCTGTCTTATCCTATTTCCCGTCCTTCAGTTATGTATGGATGTCGACCGATCTCCCTCAAGACATATATGGGTCTCTCCTTCACAACACATATACGAGTCGTTCTACCTCTATAATTAGGCCTCTGCCTACCCCTCCCCCACCACCTCCCCCACACACACCGATACATCGAGCGCTCTAGTCATGTCTCCCAACCACACACAAACTTGACCTGTGCCCTCTGACGTTCCGGTAGCCAGGTCAGTCGCCCTATATCTTTGACTTGCACACACACACACACACACACACAATTTCGATGGCTCTCTTCATCGATCTCGCACCCACCCACTTGATCCTCTCTTCGACTCTATCGATATCTATGACCCCTCCATCTCTTCTCGTGGATCGCCCGACCCTCTATATATGATATGGATAGGCCTCCATTTCACACACATTGCATGCAAAATTTTGTTTGAGATGTCATCGACACATATTCCCACAAATACATTCACGAAATCAACCTCCCCCCAAACAAAAAACACTCATGAACGCACAAGCCATTTGTCTAGGTTTGTATCTCTCTCACACACCCAAGTAGGTGGGGGGACGTGCACGAAGAGAAGAGGTGCACGCACGGCGCACGTACTCCCGTCTCTTTCCCAACCACACCCGCGTGGGTACATGATGGAGCTCATTTTTGTACGAAAAGGCAGCACATGTGGTAATTTTACACGTGTACTGGTTGTACACTAGATGGAGGGAGGATCGTCTACCACGGGTGAACAAACAAATTGCGACTTGACGTGTTATGTTAAAAAAGAGGCAACCCATGTGGGGCCTACCTTAGAGGCAAGGCTCTATACACTGGAGTACTTTTGATGTGTCCCGTCAACTCGCAGAACAAGGAGAAGCTTGCTTAGTATGCCGTCTCCCCTGCCCACGGGCGCGGTGGCTCACAGGATGAGGTGAAGCTTGCTTACTATGCCTTACGCCCGCTCCCTTGCCCACGCGCGTGGTGGCTTGCGGGACGAGGAGAAATTTTTACTAGTACTCCCTCCATTTATTCCTCGTCCCTACCTTGGTTAGAGACATTATCATATTGTTTGGAATATATGTCCTTTAGTAGATTTCAATATGAACTACTAGTACATACTCCAAACACTGATGTATATGGACGTATTTTCGAGTGTAGTTCACTCATTTTGCTCCGTATGTAGTCCATATTGAAACGGACGTAATAGTACGCACTCTCCCTCGCCCCTCGACCCTTGCCGTGTGGTGGACGTGCAGCAATTCATTCGGTCTCATATAGCCAGAACGATATATACTGCAGTACCATTATTGCTCGACTTCCCGAAGATGCAAAGAGCCAATCGCAAGGTTAATAGTTTGGAGATGCCAAGCACAATGTTTATAGGAGAACGAGTAGTAGGTGCCGCGTCATTTATAAATAAAGTTATTTTTCTTCAGTGGCACGTACGCAATATAAATAGGTTCATATGGAGAGAAAAGGAAACCGCTCCACTATATACATAGGCAGGACGAGCCTACACGGTTCCTTGCTGGGGTTGCTCTCTTCAGTTTTCACACTCTCTCGCACAAAACCACTGTGGCCACATCTCTAACAGCCCGGCGGATCACGTCCGCCGGGGGAAGGGGTGGATGCATGGTGTAGATGCGGTCACCGACGACGAAAACCCACTGTTGGCACATCTCGATCAGGGGTCCCCGCCATTCTCTCTCACAAAGCCGGAAAGGTTGTCTTCGTCCATTGATCACTGCCGCGATGTGGGTAGTTGCCTCCTCCCGCCGCCCTCCTCTAGGTTGAGCTACGTCCCGACATCCCTCGGGTACAACTCCCATTACAGCCGGCTTGCACCACTGCTCCAGCTGCCCACATCACTCCATGTGGACATTTCTCTACTTCTTTGCCCCGCACATACCTCTACTGGCTTCTACGTACTGTATTTGTGATGAGTTTATGTCTCGTCAACTAGTCCCCATAATCTTATTCCAATCACGCTTCTTCAATTTCTTTGCCACAGGGATGCTCGTCTCGATTTTGGTGAAACTGCACAAAATGATCCAATGATCAAAGGGTTGTAAACTTCATTTCTTAGGAAGCGCCGACATTGCCAGCAAATTAAAGCCTGGTTAGGGTTTACGGTTCAAGGGCTAGGGACTGCATGGATCACTATTTTCTTTAGTTGTCTCTGTTTCAATGGCTAGGACTGCATGAGTAATAGTAGTACTATACGCCTTACGCCCGCTCCCTCGCCCACGCGCGCGGTGGCTCGTAGGACGCGGAAATTTTTTTACTACTCCCTCCATTTACTCCTCGTCCCTACTACCTTGGTTAGAGAGATTATCATATTGTCTAGAATATATATGTCCTTCAGTAGATTTCAATATGAACTACTAGTACATACTCCAAATACTGATGTATATAGACGTATTTTAGAGTGTAGATTCACTCATTTTGCTCCATATGTAGCATAAAGTTGAGACACTTATTTTGGAATGGAGGGAGTACATATTTGCTATGATCTGTCAATCATTGAGATGCAATAGAATGCATGTTAGTCTCCTTTGTATTTGATGAAATGTTGCAACGGGCAACCTTGGACGCAAGATACATGTAACAGAAGCCGGAAGCTTCATAGCATTGTACTATGTCGCTGATAAATTGCAGTATGTACTATACAAGTACTTCCTCCGTTCCTAAAGATAAGTCTTTGTAGAGATTTCACCATGAACCACATACGGATGTATATGGATGCATTTTAAGTGTAGATTCATTCATTTTGTTCCGTATGTAGTCCACCTAGTGGAATCTCTACAAAGACTTATATTGAGGAACGGAGGGAGTACTATGTAAAGAGTTAGGTGTCGCACGGTGTCCAGAAAATATGGTGATAGTGTGAGGTGGGCCATATAATCACTGAGCCTGTGTGTTTTCACCGCTCTTGCACTCTCTGCCGTTAGAATGGAGAAAATTGTAATCTAGTAGTACCTCCTTTCGTCGAAAGCGTGGGACATCTAGCAGTCCTACCACCTTAGTAATAATGACCAATGAGCCGTCAAATCACATAGACCCAGTAGTAAGTTGGACGGACGAAGAAACCATCACTCTTGAATCTGCTTCTATCTTCAACGCAGGCGCCAGTGAGAGGTCGCGTCCGCTCTGCCCGGGCATGAATGCGGCACCGATTCTTTGGAGTGGCGCTGACTGTTTCGGGTGGGAAGCGCGCGCAGGTGATGGAGGGGCTTTGGGTGGGCTAGGCTAGTCAGGAGCGGGCGTGGCAGCTGTCCGCCTGTCCCTACCGGACGCCCAGAAACGAGAGGATGCACCGACTCTCGCGGGTAAAATCATACACTACACACCATCTCTCTGTAGGAGTATGTCGATCTGTCGCTCTCTCTAACACACACATGATGTTAAACACAGACACGCACACGCACACACAGGTTCATAGAATAGGAAAATCATGCGAGTGTGAAGCCATAGAAAGTGAGATACAAATGGAGTACATACAAGAAGAGAAGAGGTGACGAATATTCCATCAAACGTGGACTGAGGAGTAGTACTCCCTCCGTCTAGGTGTTAAGTCTGTCGGATTTCGGGTTCCGGCAGACCCTTGAGGTTCGAACACTGGGGTGCGCGTGGAGATTTCGCCTCCTACCTACCTGCACCCCTCCGCCTTGCTGGGATCTAAACTATGGAAAGAACAACACAAGAGACACAGGGTTTATACTGGTTCGGGCCACCATTGTGGTGTAATACCCTACTCCAGTGTGTGGTGTGGTGGATTGCCTCTTGGGCTGATGATGATGAACAATACAAGGAAGAACAGCCTCGCGAGGGTCTGCTCTTGGCTGGGGCGATGAACTGCAGGGAGGAGCTCAGTCACCTTTCTCTCTCTCTCTCTCTCTCTCTCTCTCTCTCTCTCTCTCTCTCTCTTTCTTTCTTATCTTCTCTATCCTTCCAAACCCTCGGCCCCCTTTGCTCTATGGGTGGTTGGTCCTATTTATAGAGGCCCTGGTCCTCTTCCCAAATATCGAGCGGGAAGGGAGCCAACAATGGCGGGCTAATTTGAAGGGGGACAGCTAGTACTAGCTACCCTGACAAAAGTAGTCTTCGCCTGCGCAAAGCTCTGGTGATGACGCTGTCTTGGGCTCCACGGTGACCTCCGTCTCGTAGTCCTCCTGGTCTTGGTCTCGTTGCACCGAAATGGCAACCTTTGCCTGATGCCTCGGTACTCCGCGGCTGCGCTTGCCCCCCTTGCACCAAAGAGGGAAGGAGGACACTGCGCGGGCTGGCACCTGCCTGGCGCCCTCGGTCGTCATGGCTTGCGTCACGGGCACCTTGTGAGGTACCCCGCCTTGATCTCTCCGCCTCCTCGTGAGCCAGCCTGACGAGGCCGTGCCTAAGGAAGCTCCGCATCGTCCACCCCGCGAGGCTTGGCCCCTCGTGAGGGTCTTGGGTTTGTGTTGGTGAAGATGGGCCGCGCTGGGCCCCCTTTTGAGCCACGCCGCAGGCAGGCAAGTCTGGGGAGCCCCGTTCCCAGAACGCCGACAGTAGCCCCCGGGCCCAAGGCGCACCCGGACTTGGCCGTGCAGGGAGGCGGAAGGGCAAGAGCGAAGCACCACGGGCCCTAACAGTCTGCGGCCTTGGGCGCCGCGTGGCGGTTGATTGGACGTGGGCGCCTTAGCAACCGCGCGAGTTGATTAAGGAGCGGCACCCACCTAGGCTTCGCTCCTTGCTTTCCCCGGTTGCTGCTCAGATCCCCTTTCTTGCGCCTCTCCTTCCTTCCTCCAAAATTTCCAGATCTGCTCAGACCATGTGACCTAGGAAGCCATGGTGCCTCGCCAGTCCCCGGCCGTAGCTTGGTACTCGTCTGCCCTGGACCCGCCGAACGTGTCGGAGGTGAGCCTTGCCTGGTTGCGCCGGATGGAGACGGCGCGGGGCATCAACGAGACGAAGGTGTTTAAAGCCGGCTCCGCCACCCCTGAGGGTCAAGGGAGCACCTTCTATCCGCTCTTCGTAAGTGCCATTGCTGCTGGCCTGGTGCCTCCCTTCTTTGAGTTCTTCTTCTTTGTCCTCTGCCACTATAAGCTGCAAGCCTTGCATCTCCACCCCAACTCCGTCCTTATCTTGGCAATCTTTGCCTATTACTGCGAGGCTCATGTAGGGGTGCATACCTCAGTGGCCTTGCTGCACCACTACTTCTACCTCCGAACCTCTCGTGGTACTGCTTCCGCGTGCGCGAGCTTCGTCGCGTACGGTGGCGCCATTGCCATTTCGAACCCCGGGAAAAGGATTGAGGGCTTCAGGAGCAAGTGGGTCTTGGTGGATGCTGGGTGCATCCACCCTCGGCTGATCTTGCCAACGGAGCAGCCCGCGAGCTCCAGCAATTGGGGTCGGGCGGAGCTCACGGACCCCCGCGCGAAGCTGATGTTGGAGAAGATGGACGTGGATCTGAGGCCGGCCAATATGGCGGCGGTGAAGATTACCAGTGCGTCGCTGCTGAGGGAACTCCTGGAGCACCAGCTGGCTCTGCTTCGGTAGTACTCACTTCCGATCTGGAGGCCCCGTCCGAGCCCCGCGGCCTTAGCCGACGGTGATCTGGCTGATGTCCTCCAATCTCTGGTCGGAGGCGATGTGGCGAGGTCGGCGGGCGCTCCTATGCCCTTGTTCCTCTGCGACGACGGGGAGCAGGTAGTGGAGTCCATGCCCATCTGCAACGGGGATGGGCCCGTGCCCATGGAAACTCCCGAGGAACTGGTGGACGTGCCCTCCGATGACTCCAGTGAAGAGGAGGAAGGAGGGGAGCGAGGAAAAGGGCCCGACTCCGAGGCGACTGACAGAGAGTCGAGGGCTCCCCTCCCCCGGCACGGGTCCCGTGTTCTCCGCCTCTCTCCGAGCGATGACGACGAGGATTACGATGAAGACGATGACGAGCAGGACGGCGGGAGCTCACCCCCGATCCCGAAGAAGGACAGGACCGGGCTGATCTCTCGAGGGTCTGCCCCGGCCCCAGGGCGGACCGCAGATGCACCTTCCGCCTCCAAGCTTCCCGAGGTTGACCCTTCCAGCCGGCTTTCAGGCTTCAAATTTGGCCGGAGGCCGCTTGAGCTCGCTGGCGACGACCCGTAAGCATTCGATTCCTGTCTTTATCTCTTGCTCTGCTTCTGAGGCTTGACGTCTGCATCTCTTGGATAGGCTGGCGCCCGCAGCAAAGAAGCCGAAGGGGGCTCCCGAGGTTCCATCCGTGGCAGCGCTCCTGCCCGCGAAGGAGGGTGACCGCGACGCACAGGCTTCTCCTGCCCGGTCATCCTCGCGAGGCCTGGCTGAGTCGGCTGGGGCGAGCTCAGCCCCCACGGTCCAGGTGGCTCCCGAGGTGCTCTCGCCTGCCGCCGCCACCATAGCTGTCGGGGCGCGGCAGACTCCGCCACAGGATGCTGCGGCCGTGCTGCCGCCTTCTCCTCCTACTCCACCGGCTGCTGTCTCTCCGACTCCTTCTGCCGTTCTGGATCGTGCTATTGCTGAGCTGGACCGACTACGGCAGGATCTTCTTGGTGCCGACCCCCGCTTGGTAGCCGGGCGCTTGGAGCTGGCTTCAGGATGGGTTCGCTCCGACGCTTCGATTCGGGTGGCGCTGGTCCAGGCCTCGACGGCATGCGACGAGGAGAAGCAGGCCGTCCTTGAGGCGAAGGCCGCCCGTGACACAGCCTGGGGGAGGTGGTCGACGTCCGTGGGCGTTGCAAGGCGCTGGAGGGCGAGCTACAAGATTTGCGGGACCAGCTCGCGAACGAGGTCCGCCTTCACCAAGAGTAGGAAGAAGGCGTGAAGGCTTGCGAGGCGGCTCTCGAGGAGAGGGAGGTCAAGCTCAAGAAACGTCGCGACCGCCTAGGCGCGCTGGAGCAGGAGTTGGGGCGAGGAAGGACAAGCTGGAAGACGAGGCCCTGGTTCTTGCCGAGGACCGCGTGGCCTTCACGGAGATGGAGGCGAGGGCTCGCTCCTCACTAAGGACGCTTTACGACAGCGGCCTAGAGAGCCCACTGGCTGGCTCCAAGGACGGCCCCGCCAAGCTGCTTCCCTTCCTTGTTCACGCTCTTGAAGATGTCGCCCTTGGCCTTGGCCCCACGGCCGAGGCCGAGGCGCGTGTCCTATCTTTTGCAACACTGACGCGGGTCCTCACCCACATCTACCTTCGCGATCCCGCTGTCGACCTCGACAGCCTGCTGGAGCCAGTGAGCAGCGAGCGTGCCGCTGCCACTGCCGAGGCCGTGAAGGGTCGTGCAGAGGCCCTGCTGGGGAAGTTCTGGGCCTTCAGCACCAAGCCGAAGCAAGGCGCCGCCGACTCCACCGCCCCGTGAGGCGTGCCCGATCCACGCTGCTCCACCACCGACAAGTGACTCCGTCGCGGCTCCTGTCCTGCTTTTAATTCCTGCACATGTATCATGCCTCGGGGAGGCATTTAAACTTCCATTTGGCTTGAGATAATAGTGTGGACTATAATATTTGCTTTTGAATTCCTTGAAATTTGCACCTTTCCTTCCTACTTGCTTATGTTGTACGCCGGCAGAGCCCGGCCCCGTGCATGCCTCACCCAGCGTTGGTCCCGACCGGAAACCAGGACGGGGCCAAGGAGTGAGGGGCCACGTGACAAGTTAGGCTCCTGAGTCGCGATGCTCAGGAGTCCCCCTTGGCGCACGAACAGCAAGTAGGGAGGTGTGATGCGGGTGGATCTACCATTCTACGTCTGCAGAGCCCGGCCGCGCGTGTGCCTCACCCAGCACTGGTCCCGACCGGAAACCAGGACGGGGCCACAGAGTGAGGGGCTACGTGACCAGTTAGGCTCCTGAGTCGCGATGCTCAGGAGTCCCCCTTGGCGCACGAACAGCAAGTAGGGAGGTGTGATGCGGGTGGATCTACCATTCTACGTCTGCAGAGCCCGGCCGCGCGTGTGCCTCACCCAGCACTGGTCCCGACCGGAAACCAGGACGGGGCCACGGAGTGAGGGGCTACGTGACCAGTTAGGCTCCTGAGTCGCGATGCTCAGGAGTCCCCCTTGACGCTCAAACGGCCTTCGTACCTTGGCTCCGCTTAGGGAGAGACGCACAACGAACCAGGCCCGAGGGGACCTGGCTGGGCGGCGTGCGTCTGGTGTGACCCAGGCGCAGCCCACGTGCCCAGCCCCCTCGTGCGGCACTCCCGAGGGGAGGCGTTACGATGAGGCTAGACACTGAGCTCTGGGCTCCATGAGGTTGATGCGGCCCGGGGGCCACCCTCAGTTGTTTATCACCAGCGCGGAGCATAGTGCTACCGTATGTGTACGGGCATAGCCGCTCCTCGGTAGTGTCGTCAGCCAGCGCGGAGCATGGTGCTTCCACTGGCACGTGGGAGGGGCCCCCTCCGAGAGGAGCCCCCGGGGCGTGTACAGCCCCGCCCTAACATGTGGCTGGCACGGTAGGGCCTGGCGAGGTGTATCTGGGCACCCGTGAGCTAGCGCGGGACTCACGGGGCCCTACCTCTAGGTGGGTTGCGCCTGGCACTGGGCCTTATCTTGTGATGCGTTCCTGCAAATTTGGTTAGATGTCGGCACTCTACGTCCTTGGGTCCCGGCCCTCGAGCTGGTCTCAGCCGTCACTGGTATGCCAGGTCGCGATGCCATGGACAAGGCCAGAGGGTGAGGGCTGGAGAGCCAGTAAGAGCCCTGAGTCGCGATGCTCAGGTACCCCCCCCCTTTAACGTGCAAGTGGTCGGCATGGAGAAGAAGAGGTGCCGTGGACCGGCATCAAATAATCAAGCATGGTGGGTCTAACGCATAATCGGAAATAAACGCAAATGGGATACATGCCACTGGGCCTGGCCGAGCAGCTTGGGGATCATGCAGCCTGAGGGGCTCCCCCAACAAGGTAAGCTAACAACATGGAATAAAAAAGCGGATACACGCCGCAGGGACGGACCCACGCGGCCTGGGAATAATGCAGCCCTGGGGGGGGGGCGCTCCCAGCTGGGAATAAAACTCGAAAGATGTCACCTAATGATGTTGAGGACGAAGGAGCGTTGATTTAGCAGGCTCGGTGGGCCGCGGGACCGATCCTCACGAGCCCCCAGGCCCAGGGGCCTCGGGAGGCTCCGGGGGCGCTGGTGGCTCCTCGCGGGCCATCTCCATCCGTGCCAGGGCAGCGGAACGCCTGGCCTCTCGTGCCTCCATGATGCTCCTCATGAGGCGCTGGTACGCGTCAACCACGCTCGGCAAGCCGTAAGGCATGCGAACGTAGCTGTGGGGTGGGCCTCCATAGCGCCCCACTCGCGAGGGCCAGACGCGCTCCAGAGAGGTGACTCGGTTGAGCCCTGGTATGTCGATGCAGACACGCAGCCCACCATCCTCGCCTGGATGGGGAGCCACAGCTGGTAGGCGGCGGCCGCCTTTCATGACTCTTGACTCCTGTAGCTCCTGAATGGCCTTGCTGACGAACTCCTGAGGGTCTGGATCTCCTTGCCTTGCCCCTTCCTAAGGGAAACGTGCTTCGAAACACGCCTCCATGTGGTGCCCAAGCGCCTCCCTCGTGAGCCTAGCTAGGTCGGTGGCCCTCCAGGGGAGAGCCCCCGAGCCCTGCCTGAGGAGGGCGCCGGGCGCGCATTCCTATGCGATGGAAGGAGGCTCCCCTTGGGCAGGCTCGGGCCCAGAGGGGCCTGTCTCCTGAGTGGTCGGGACGGACGATGTCTTCTTCTTCTTAGGGGCGGTCTTGGGAGGCCTCCTGCTTCCACGATCCGGGTCTTCCAATGACGCGGCCTGAAAGGCTCGTTCCAGGGAACACACCGCGTCCTTCTCTTCACAGGGCCCCGTGATGACTCCGCCACTTCCTGGCATCTTGAGGACGTTGTAGTTGTGGTGAGTTACGGCCATGAACTTGGCCAGCGCTGGGTACCCAAGGATGGCGTTGTACGGCAGGCGAATGTGAGCGACGTCGAAGTCGATGAGCTCGGTGCGGTAGTTGTCGCGTGCCCCGAAGGTGACAGGGAGGCGGACCTGCCCAATCAGGACCATGGAGCCATCGGTGATACCGGAGAAAGGCTTGGTTGGCTGAAGCTGGCTGTAGGGCACTTGGAGGTTGTTGAATGTTTCCACGGACAGGACGTTGAGCCCTGCCCCGCCATCAATGAGGGTCTTGGTGACCACCACGTTGCTGATGATAGGGGGAATAAAGCAGCGGGAGGACTCTGGCTGTAGCCGCACACTTGAGCTGATCTGCTGAGCTGAACATGATGGCACACGCCGACCACCTGAGAGGGCGCGTGGCTTCGAGCCTGGGGAGGACTGCGTTCACTTCGCGGGCGAACTGCTTGAAGATGCACTGAGAGGCTGGGGCTTGTGCCCCGCCCAGGATGCAGGTGATCGCGCGCGGCTCCTGGAAGCCCCCAGCCCCCTCGTCCTGGTGGCGGTCTTCGTTTCTTCTTGGCTGCGGCGGCAGCGGTGGGAGGCCTGCGTTGCCTTGCGGGCGATCCTCGCGAGGCTGATCTCTCCAGTCCCCCTCGCGAGGCTGATCCCTCCAGCCTCCCTTGCGAGGCGGGTCTTGCCAGCGATCCTCGCGAGGTTGGTCGCGCCACCCTTGGCGCGGGCCACGGTCTTCCCAGCGTCCTGCGTTCCTTCCTCCTACTCGGCCGTAGCCCCGGTCACTGCGGTCAGGGCGACGGCCGATCCTTCCTTCTCGCACGGCTCGGAGCTCTTGACATTCGTTGGTGTTGTGGGTGTGGAGGTCGTGGTACACACAGTACCGGCCGCCCTTGGAAGGTTCTGGCTGATCTCTGCCTCGCTTGGTGTCTGGTTCTGTCACGAGCACGGCAGCCCCCTTGCACTTCACATCCTTGGCCTTGGGCTTCTTCTCTTCTGGGTCCGCAGCAGGCAGCTCGAGGAGGGAGAGACGCGCTTCCTCGGCCCTGGCGCACTTGGTTGCCAGGTTGAACAGCTCCAAGGAGGTGCACAGGTCTTCATGCATCGCCAGCTCCTCCTTCATCTTGACGTCGCGCACGCCGTCGGAGAAGGCCGATGATGGCCTCCTCGGTCACCTTGGGAATCTTGAGGCGTGCATTGTTGAAGCGCTGGATGTACTTGTGCGGGGTCTCCCCGGGCTGTTGCTTGATGCGTCGCATGTCGCTTACGGCGGGTGGCCGGTCGCGAGTGCCTTGGAAGTTGGCGATGAAGCGGGTGCACATCTCGTCCCAGGAGGAGATTGTGCCTGGAGCCAGGTTCAGGAGCCAGGTGTGGGCCCCGTCCTTGAGTGCCATAGGGAACCAGTTCACCATGACCTTCTCGTCTCCGTTGGCAGCTTCGATGCCCAGCTCGTAGAGCTGGAGGAACTCCGCAGGGTCAGCCGTGCCGTTGTAGCGAGGAGGCAAGTCCGGCTTGAACTTGCTGGGCCACGCGATGCTGCGTAGCTCGGCGGTGAAGGCGCGGCAACCTGCTGTGGCCACGGGAGGTCTTGGATGCCGGGGAGCTTGGTCTTGCATGTCCCCACGCGCTGCAGCTGGGAGCAGCGCGGGGTCTTGACGCGCGGGAGCAGGAGCATGGTCGCGACGTGCTAGAGCAGGGAGCGCCCTGGCAGCTTCTTGCGGGCGAGGGACTTCTTGACAGCTCTGCTCTTGCTGCGCTGGCGCTTGACGGAGCGGGTTCCACCCAGGGGCCACGCGCCTTGGATCCATGGCGCCTTCCTGAGGAGGAGGCGGTCGGGGTGCCGCCGGAGCTTCATCGCCCACGCGGGGCGGGGTGCGGTGCAGCGGAATGGACGGCGCAGGAGAGCCCCCTGCGGCGCGGACAAGCTCGGCGACGCGGTCGAGCCATTCTTCGTAGACATCGTTGACAGGGCGGTAGCGCAGGAGCTCATTCGCCGCGATGAGTGCAGCTCGAGCCTCCATGGGCACGCGGAGCGCGCGGGACGAAGAACCAGCTGGGGTGAGCGAGGGAGTTGCGGTGCGGCCGTCTTGCCGCACGGACGGATGCTGGGACAATGCTTGCCGCTCGTCCCCCGCCGGGCTGGTGGCGGCATTGACGGCAGGTGACGGGGAACGGCGAGGACGCCTGCCGACAGGGGCCGTCTGGGTGACGCGGGAAGCGAGCGCGGCCCAGCGCTCGGCGCGGGCCCGACGAGCGTCAGACATGGGCGTGATGGTCGGAGGATAATGGGGTGGTCGAAGACGAATCCCGGCGCACCCCTACCTGGCGCGCCAAATGTCGGATTTCGGGTTCCGGCAGACCCTTGAGGTTCGAACACTGGGGTGCGCGCGGAGATTTCGCCTCCTACTACCTACACCCCTCCGCCTTGCTGGGATCTAAACTATGGAAAGAACAACACAAGAGACACAGGGTTTATACTGGTTCGGGCCACCGTTGTGGTGTAATACCCTACTCCAGTGTGTGGTGTGGTGGATTGCCTCTTGGGCTGATGATGATGAACAATACAAGGAAGAACAGCCTCGTGAGGGTCTGCTCTTGGCTGGGGCGATGAACTACAAGGAGGAGCTTAGTCACCTTTCTTTCTCTCTCTCTTTCTTATCTTCTCTATCCTTCCAAACCCTCGGCCCCCTTTACTCTGTGGGTGGCTGGTCCTATTTATAGAGGCCCTGGTCCTCTTCCCAAATATCGAGCGGGAAGGGAGCCAACAATGGCAGGCTAATTTGAAGGGGGACAGCTAGTACTAGCTACACTGACAAAAGTAGTCTTCACCTGCGCAAAGCTCTGGTGATGATGCCGTCTTGGGCTCCACGGTGACCTCCGTCTCGTAGTCCTCCTAGTCTTGGTCTCGTTGCACCGAAATGGCAACCTTTGCCTGATGCCTCGGTACTCCGCGGCTACGCTTGCCCCCCTTGCACCAAAGAGGGAAAGAGGACACTGCGCGGGCTGGCACCCGCCTTGCGCCCTCGGTCGTCATGGCTTGCGTCACGGGCACCTCGTGAGGTACCCCGCCTTGATCTCTCCGCCTCCTCGTGAGCCAGCCTGACGAGGCCGTGCCTGAGTAAGCTCCGCGTCGTCCGCCCCGCGAGGCTTGGCCTCTCACGAGGGTCTTGGGTTTGTGTTGGTGAAGATGGGCGGCGCTGGGCCCCCTTTTGAGCCACGCCGCAGGCCGCAGGCAGGCAAGTCTGGGGACCCCCGTTCCCAGAACGCCAACAAAGTCATCCTACAGAAATCAGGTATTCCCAAAATGTTTAGGCATCGTCCATTAACTTCGCATCTCAATCCCCTCCTGGCCTCATTGCTAGCGAGTGTTGTCACTTAGGGGGCGTTTGGATCCTTAGCAAGAAAAACTTATAGCATAGCCGGGCAAGGATAGGCGTTTGGAACTATTAAAATATGTTAGCTTTTGTGGTTCAGCTAGCTTGGGTGGGCTAGAAAATCCTTGCTAGCTCAGGAGAGCCAGATCGGCTCGCTTCCGACGGCAAACTTCGCATAGTAGTAACATAGACTAGTAACATATGCATGTTGTACTAGTCCAAGTTACTCACCACTATGACCAGCCTAAGCAATGTAACCAAACGCTCCTTACTCTGCCTTGTTATCTCCCCCGGAAACCCAATGCATGGAGTGCAACTACACGTTGATCATTCGAGAAATCAAAGTCGGCTTGCATGCGAGTTAATACGTGGCCCTGCATGGTAGCTAAAACGGAATCTCTTAGTTGCTTGGATTAATTGTTGCGTTTAGAGACAGAAATCAGGGCTTTGATTGGAGGAATGACCGGTCAAGTTTCTCCTTCTCCTCCAATTTTCTTGCACCTTGGTCCCGCTGCACCTTCTAACGTGACTTATTACACCTAGATGGAGGGAGTCGTACGAGATACGGTGGCACACTGACTTAGGTCGAATACAAGTGCCCAAAATTGTCTGCATGTTATAATAAGGATTCACAAAATAGTACGTGAGCGAATAGATGGATCAATTGGACAGTGTTCCCGAGCAGTAGCGAGATGTGTGAGGTAAGATACAACGCTGGTGCTTTTAATTTTTCTTATTAATTTTTTTGTTTCACCCTCTGACTGGTGGGACCCAACGTACTACATGGAGAGAGGTAAGGTGACTAAGGCTGCATTATTTCTGCACCACTGGTGATTAAAATCCAAACGAAGCTGAAACAAACAGGGCCAATGTCTTGCAAAAATATGGCATTGCATAATTCACATATATGGTAATTAGACACTAAACAGGTGGCATTCACACAAATCATGTCTAAACTAAGCAAATGGCATAGGATGCAAGATACCATACGCACAATATGAGCAACATAACCCTGCCAAGTTAGAGCATGCACCTCGGGGGGAATAGGATTGGTCATCTGTCTCTGAATCCTCCTCTGAGGAGCTATCTGTAACCAGCAAGACATGCGCTTCTTCAGATAGCATTGTCCGCTCTGAAGACCTTGTTTCCACTCCAGATTTTTCCATGACCGTGCCGAATGGCTGATGCACAGGAAGAGTAATTGAATGTACTAAAACCGTTGACAAATTTAACATGTAATAAAAAATGATGTCATGATATAATTCACATATAAGATGACTGGCTAACCAGGGTGCCATTGCAAAATTCACATATATGATGCCTGGCTAAACAAGAAACTAAACAGATGGCATTGACACAAATCATGTCTAAACTAACGCAGATGACATCTTTGATGTATAGAGTAAGCAATGCAAGGCACCATATGCATGATAGTACCAACATCAGCATGCCAAGTTAGAGCGAAGACCTCATGAGGTAAATAGGAGTGGTCTTCTGCTTCTAAATCCCCCTCAGAACAGTTATCTTCCTCTTGATTACAATCCGAAATGGGTGGAGGGGGTTGCCTTTGTTCCCACCATGGAGCGACGTCTGCATTAAATTTATTGCCACGCAAGGCTCGTCTCTTTTGCTCTACATGTTCAGTTCCGTTGTGTAAAATAACTGACATGCATAGGAATAAAACATAGTGAGATTATGTAAGGAGTGCATGCACAAATCCAAAGTGAAGGTAGCAAACTGTGGATATACCAAAACCAATGATAGCAGGCAGATAATAGCTTTAGTTAAAAAATACAGATAATGGATCCTTTAATGTTTGTTTGCACCCAACATGAAACTCATAGTAGACACCGGAGATTAACCAGATAGCAGACAGATAGTACTGATTACTGCCCCAATATGTACCCCACAACCATTTAAAAACTCAAGTTTCAGCATAAGTTTGGACTTGAGTCAGAGTCTAATAGGTGAACGCGGTGATAAAGTAGCATGTCATCATATTAAGCGATGCATAACGTAAGCAGACATGGAAGAGTGCGACCTCTCTTGCGAACCCGTGTAGTCCTCAAGGTCATATGCTCAGTTGATGATGGTAATACGGTTGTCGTGGCTGCCAGTGGCATGGAAGAAGATCTAAGGCATCGATAGACAGTCTGGAGAGCGGATTCCTGCTGTGGTGAACCCTTCCGTCGTTGGAGCAGCTGAGCTGGGGTGGAACACAGCATCGCAGGAGCAGGACAAACCACACAAGGTTTTCTTTGACACATATCTATAACATAAGTAATTGTGTAAGGGCTTCTTTGAATTTGAGGATTCTAACAATGCAGGGATAAGAAATAGACAGGAATAGGGTAGGAATGCATGTGCAAAACAGAGAATTTAAAAACACAGGATTTCTGCCAATCTGGGTGTTTGGTTCACAAGAATTGGAAGATGACGGGATGCAAAGAAGCATGGTGTGATTAAGTCAAACCACAAGAAGTGTACAACCTCTTTGGCGAAGCCATGTCGATCTCAGCGTGATTGGGTTGGCCGATGATGATGCTCCGGCTGACTTGGCTGTCGGAGGAGGGGAAGAAGATCTTAGGCATCTGGAGATGGAGCCCGAGGTACTGCTCCGCTGTGATGGAGGGTTTCGTCGTTGGAGCAGCTCCGGTGAGTTGTGCAACACCGAGGCTAAAGCAAGACAAGAGAGACAATGTTAACCTGAGTGGAATTCTAATAGCATCTCCAATACATGACATAAAATACATAACCACAAAGTGCTAGATGTATACATCAGCCGCTCATCTCTGAACTTAACTGTCGAAACTGAATTTAAGTGTCGAAACTGAACTTAACAGTCAAAACTGAATTTTGCTGTCGAAACTGAATTTTACTGTCGAAACTAAACGCACTAGAGGCGAGGCTACAAGTTAGTCGACTGACTTTTTCATCTCTGGTCAGTCGGTTTTGCAGCCATTGGATAAGAATCAAGGGCATGCAGTTCATCTTCAACCTCCACCCTCCTGAGCCACCAGCCACCACCGGCCAAACAGCCGCCCCCGCCACCCGCGGCTGGCGGTGCGTCGCCCCGCCTGCCCAGAAAACACTCCCCACCGCCGGTCCGCCGCCACCCCGGCCATCCCTGTACCTCCCCTCGTGCCAAGCTTTTTCTCCGGCGATCCCCACACCACCGCCCAACCACCGCCGGTGACCACCACCCCCACCCTGAACCCTAAGATAGATAGTGGGGTACTTCTCCGGCGAGCCCTCCTCCCCGCAGCGGCTGGTTCTTCCTTAACTCCGGCGAGCCCCCCACCCCCTGAAAATCGACTGACCCAAAAGTCGATTCAGTCGACTGAAGTGTAGCTAAATCGGAGCAGCATCGCAAGCAAGAGCAAGAGCGAGAGCAGCAGCGCGAGCAAGAGCATGAGCAAGAGCAGACCAGGCGACGCCACCGTGGATGGAGCCGCGCCGTGTCGGCTCGGGACGGAGCGCCGGCAGCACCGTGAGATCGAATCAAGAAGAAAATGCGGCGATTAGTGTACAACCTCTTTGGTGGCGCCTATTAGGCCGCAGCTTCATCCGAGGAAATGGTGATGATGATGCTCTTCCAGTGGTGCAGGTGAAGACGGCGGTGTGGGAATGAAGGTGGCGCGAAAGACGAGGGGAATGTCGGGGCTGCTCCTTGGAGGTGGAGGATGGGGTGGCTGAACCAGCGGGACGACCAGATCGTCGATGGAAACTCATCCGGTACAGTGGTTGAGGGACGTCGAGGTGTTGTTGTGGACGACGTCGTCGGGGAAGAGGCTCCAGCTGGGTGGCGGACGGAGAAGGGTGTGGAGCTTCGCGGGTTTTGCCGGCCTCGGTGTATGAATGGGTGGGCGGATGGGATGGGAGTGGGGAACCATGGCTTAGGGACGCGCTTGTCCGAAATGTGGGGTAAGTTACGAAAGTACCCCCACCGATTTGAGGCGGTTCTTTTGGTTCAGGGGTATCATGGGCATTTTGCGTGTCGGGATTTCACAGGAGGTGGGAGTTTTTGCGCACGTTGTAATTTTGGAATAGTAAGGCGCGGGTTGAGATGGAGGGAGTTGTTGGAGCACAACGAGACAAAGATATATCTTAAATATTTCGGGCTAACAAGGCGCGGGTTGAAATTTCCGGACAAGCCTAACATGTACTGTACCAAATCAATTCGCACTACAAATGTCATTCAAAACTTTGAATTCATGTTATGTTCAATTAAAATATTTCGCTACGTGTATAATGCATGCAACCTAGTACTCAAATGAATGTTTTAGTGCATTCCAAACGTATATACTACCGCTTCAATATGACCTAATTTGAATTCGTTTCTCTATTTGAATAAGATCTACAATAATGATTGTTGTGAAGTCAAAGCATTTGAATTAGTTTCTCTATTTTAATAAGATCTACAATCATCATTATTGTCAAGTTAAACCATCGTTTGTGTATTATCTTCACATCACACCACCTGATTAGTCTCGAGTTACATATGAACTATGTGTACTATATGAACTCGAACTCAATTTTTTGAATCCACTTTATGTTGATTTCAAATCATAGTCCATTTCAAGCTCTAGCTAGATCTTCACAAACTAAACCATGTCTCATATGTATAATGTGTTTATCACATTATGTATGGTGCCTCACCCCCTACGCCTACAAGTATTTAGATGTGAGTTACAAACAACACACATTACCACAAATTCAAATAAAATGTGAGAATGTTTGATATATAGTATTGTTTAGATTGTTTGATATTTAGTTGTAAGCTGCAAACGCCACACATTATCACAAATTCAAATAAAATGTGAGATTGTTCGATGTATAGTATGGTTTAGATTGTTTGACATTTAGCTGTGAGTTGCAAACGCCATGCATTATCACATTATGGTATAACATGTGCAAAACCACAACACGCGTATCACCGCTATATTCATGCATGCATATGTTTAAAACACTATGATCTCCTATTCAAATATATGAATCCACTTTCATATCAAATTATGATCTTTGTTAGTCTCTTACACCCACACAATCCTCTAACCTTTGTAGCTACCACTAACTTTCTCTCGTGCATGCACACACCCTCCTCGCCCTCCCCCTCCCTCAGCATTCTATCCATCGTGCACATTCATTTTTTTCTTTAGGTCATTCTCCCACAGTCTCCACAACTCCTTTCTGACACACACCGATCGATAAACCTCTCCAGCGATGTCCGCCTACAACATACACGCGCACCTTCAATCTCCTCCTTTATGTGTCCTTGCCTCGTGTCTCTCATACGGTCCCACACACGTGTAAACTCTCGCTCCTCTTTTCATCGATCTCACAACCGCACACTCCTCCCCCTATCTAGCTAGTAGCTGGGCCTCTCGCACCACCTCCTAGCTCCATTCTCTCTGTCTATCTGTCTCACTGGGCCTTATTTTCCTCTAACAAATGGACGCACACCGACCGATCTCCCACTATACATATAGCTAGCTAGGTCCTTATAACTCGTTTTTTCCCACGCGTCGATCGATCTACCTCATTAGTTATGTTGCTCCCTTCCTCCGACAAACAACAATTGATCTACTGATCTAGTTAGGTTTGCTTACCAAACACATGGTTCCCCTTCATCATCCATAGATGTGTCCCGACAGATCTATCACGCACAGGCACACATAGAAACACATCCCCACTCTTATTGATAATATTGCAGTTCCACCCTCAGTTTGTCTAGTAGGCCTCTCCCACCATCTTCGAGAAGCAACTCCATCACCCATCCAACACTCTACCCCTCTCCCTCCCTCTCTCTCTCTTCTCTCTCTCTCTGTCTCATCCTATTTCCTGTCCTTCAGTTATGTATGGATGTCGACCGATCTCCCTCAAGACATATATGGGTCTTTCCTTCACAACACATATACGAGTCGTTCTACCTCTATAGTTAGGCCTCTGCCTACCCCTCCCCCACCCCCTCCCCCACACACACCGATACATAGAGCGCTCTAGTCGTGTCTCCCAGCCACACACAAACTTGACTTGTGCCCTCTGACGTTCCGGTAGCCAGGTCAGTCGCCCTATATCTTTGACTTGCACACACACACACACAATTTCGATGGCTCTCTTCATCGATCTCGCACCCACCCACTTGATCCTCTCTTCGACTCTATCGATATCTATGACCCCTCCATCTCTTCTCGTGGATCGCCCGACCCTCTATATATGATATGGATAGGCCTCCATTTCACACACATTGCATGCAAAATTTTGTTTGAGATGTCATCGACACATATTCCCACAAATACATTCACGAAATCAACCTCCCCCCAAACAAAAAACACTCACAAACGCACAAGCCATTTGTCTAGCTTTGTATCTCTCACACACACCCACGTAGGTGGGGGGACGTGCACGAAGAGAAGAGGTGCACGCACAGCGCACGTACTCCCGTCTCTTTCCCAACCACACCCGCGCGGGTACACGATGGAGCTCATTTTTGAATGAAAAGGCAGCACATGTGGTAATTTTACACGTGTACTAGTTGTCCACTAGATGGAGGGAGGATCGTCTACCACGGGTGAACAAACAAATTGCGACTTGACGCGTTATGTTAAAAAAGAGGCAACCCATGTGGGGCCTACCTTAGAGGCAAGGCTCTATACACTGGAGTACTTTTGATGTGTCCCGTCAACCCGCAGAACGAGGAGAAGCTTGCTTAGTACGTCGTCTCCCCCGCCCACGGGCGCGGTGGCTCGCAGGATGAGGTCAAGCTTGCTTACTACGCCTTATGCCCGCTCCCTCGCCCACGCGCGTGGTGGCTCGCGGGACGAGGAGAAATTTTTACTAGTACTCCCTCTGTTGGGGATATTACTACTGGGCGTAAACCGGCCTATCTGGGCCGGGTTAACTTCGTCAACAGTTAAGTAAGTTAAAGCCCAAGAAGACAGAGGAGGGATCAAGGCCCATGGTCGGCTCAAGGCCTGCAGCCGTAAACCGGCGTTAGTAGTTAACCTGTATTCTAAGTTAGGAATAAGAAGAGACCAAACCAGACACATCTATGAGCCGGTATTGGGACTCCGTAAGCCGATGAGAGTCACCCGTGTATATAAGGGGACGACCCGGCGGCGGTTCAAGGAGATAACAGAGAACAACTCGAGACATAGGCGAAGCTTGTTTGCTCCCTAGTCATCGAAACCCCATCAATTCCATCACAACTAGATGTAGGCTTTTACCTTCATCGAAGGGGTCGAACTAAACTCTCTTGCGTCCTTGTGTCCGCTTTAACCCCTTCAAGCTAACCCGTCGTGATGGCTCCACGACTAAGTTCTTTCTCTAGGACATCTGCCGTGACAAAACCACGACAGTTGGCGCCCACCGTGGGGCTATCGCACGATGGTTTCCGGTTCTTGGAGGGCCGCTTTGAAGGACTCGAGGGCTACGCTATAGGCTGGATGACTAAGAGTCGTCGCGGCAAGCTCTACATCAACGACGCAGGCTGGGGCCCCGAGGCCGGCTCAATTGAGTACGGGTACCGGGTCCCCTTTGGTAGCATTCACATTTTCATTGGCAAGATCGGTGAACCGGGCCCTGAGCCGGACATCTGCACCGACCTCGTCGAGACGGCTCAGCGTACGCAATCCGCCCGGGTTAAACCGGCCATGAAGCGTGCCTTCGTGGGAGTCATCCATGGAGGAAGTTATGAGGACGGATCGGAATTTCGCGGGGCGACTGTTGTTTGTTCCGGTGGCGAATCTTCGACCGGAGAAACCGAATCTCTTTATCAGCTACAAGATGGCCGGATTGGGAGCTGTTCCGATGGCGACAATATTCCGGACCCCTCTAATCTGCCCAACCGGGTTGGAATATTCATGGCCGGAACACAAGCAACGCTTCATTCTTCGACAGCTGCGGCAAGGATCTCCGATTCAGCAGCGGCGACGGCTGCCGGGGCAGGAGGCCCTGTGCGCCCGCCGGCTCAGGTTCTATCAGAACTATTTGATGTGTTGGCTGTGCTTATGGCGGAAGTTAATCCGCCAGATCAGGCCATTCACAACATGGAGATTGCAAAGGTAAAGGAACATATCACCCAGGCCAAGGCGGATCTGGCGGCTGAGGACACCAGGATGGCCGCAGAGCGGGCCGCTTTAGACGCACAGGCCTACATGCTTATGTTGGACCAGAGCGCGTCGCATGAAGTCATGAGGAGGAAGCACTGATCCCACTTACCTCCGGTTTTCGAGGCCAGAGACCTTTTCAACACTCCAGGACCAAGAGCCGGCAATCCGCTGGAGGGGAACCGGGCAGAAGTCCCTGGGACCGGTGCACCGGTTCAGCCTCGTCAGATGGACCCGCCTCGTCAAAACACCGCTATACCTCAGGATGCTTTAACACCTCCGGGTCACTACTCCAACCCAATGGACAATCTTGTTGCCGCTGCTGCACGGCTGGAGGCCATTCCAATTGAAGGTGACTCGCGGCAGGCAGTAGAGACGCGACGGGTCAAGGAACTTCTAAGGACAGCTTTGGCCCAACAGGAAGCGTACTCGTACAGCCGCGACCGGATCCACTCGACCCCCCGTCCAAGCCGGAGCTATAGCAGACATATGGATGAACCAGCAGTGTCAAGTAATGAACGACGTGGAGCACCCCGTGGCAACAACCCGACGGGTGGTGCTAATGATGCTCAGGAAGTGGTGAACCGGGCCCGAGCGCGCAGGGAGGCCGAGTTAGCCGCACAGCATCAGGCTCGGCAGCTCACGCCGGTTCGTCCAACCATCTCGATCGAACCTGGTGTTACTTCTAGTTCTTTGGGGGTGCCTTGCCTTATCCCCGCTTTACGCAACGTGCGCCTGCCCAAGGATTTCAAAGGCCCGCGCAAGGTACCAAATTACACGGCGGATCAACCTCCAGAGACATGGGTGGAGAGCTATGAGATGGCCATGGAGATGCTTGATGTGGATGACACGGCGTGTGCGAAATACTTCACCATGATGCTTGAAGGAACGGCCCGTACTTGGTTAAAAAGCTTGCCAGCTAATTCTATCAGTTCATGGGCCCAATTACGAGCCCGGTTTATCAGCAATTTCAAGGATACCTGTAAACAGCCTATGTCGATAGTGGACTTAGCTGCATGCGTCCAGGAGGAAGGAGAATCAATGACTCATTGGGTGCGCCGGGTTTCACAAGTGTTGCACTCCTCATACCGCATCAACGCTGACACCGCAGTATTAACCCTAGAAGGCAACTGCCGGTTTGGGTCCCTGAAATTGAAATTGGGACGGATGAAGCGTCATTGCACCGACATGGGGACCCTCATGGCCGCTTTGGTGAAATATGCTGATTCTGATAGTACCAAGGATCCCGAATCTGATGATGACAAGACAGGGAAAGGGAAGAAGAACAACAGCACCAAAGGTCAGCAGCATCAACAGGTAGGCAATGGCGGAGGAGGCAAGCATAAAGCGGATGGTAACATGGACTTTGTGGCTAATACCAACGCACAGGACAATGGCCAGCGACGCAAGGGTAGGCCAAAAAATCGTAATGGAGCACCCAACCCTAACCCAAACCACCTAAACTATCTGCTAAGCCAGCCCTGTCCAAGACATGGAACGAAGGAGGCGCCAGCAAACCACCTTTGGAAGGATTGCTTTATTATGCAGGAGTTCAAGAATTCTAATAATTTCCGGTATGATCACGAATCTGGCGGTGGCTCAGGATCCGGGCCGGGTTATGGTGGAGGGAGTTCCGGTTCAGGATTTAATGGTAATCCGGGCGGACATAATGGTCAAAATAGTCAGAACAACCAGGGTGGTTACAACCAACAGCAGCAACAGTCAGGTTACCAGAGCAACCCAAAGTAGTTGAGTAGTGGGCAGTACCATGTCTTCACCACTAGCTTGGACAAGCGAGACCGGAAGGTTCAGAGGCGGGCAGTCAACTCTGTTGAACCGGCCATACCCCGTTATCTATGTTGGTTTGAACAGCCAATCATATGGAGCAGAGAGGATCACCCACCCCAGGTCGATAATCTGGGTCATTTGGCTCTGTGGTGCCGCCTCAGGTGGGAGGTTATAAGTTCACCAAGGTGCTCATGGATGGAGGGAGCAGCATTAACATCCTGTACTATGAGACCTTCCGTCGTATGGGACTAACAGATAAGAATCTCAAACCGTCTAATACAGTATTCCACGGTGTAGTGCCTGGCAGATCAGCATATCCCGTTGGTAAGATAGCTCTGGAAGTGGCCTTTGGAGATGATCATGATTCCAGGTCGAAGACATTGACGTTTGAAGTGGTGAAAATCCAAAGTCCATATCATGCCCTGTTTGGGCGACCGGCATACGCCAAGTTTATGGCTCGGCCCTGTTATGTGTATTTGCAGCTCAAAATGCCGGGTCACAAGGGGACAATAACGGTTCATGGAAGCCGAAAAATCGCTTTGGAATGCGAGGAAGGAGATGCGGCTTATGCAGAGTCGGTTTGTGCCACCGAGGAGTTTAAGTACTATAAAGACAATGTTGATCCGGCGGACATGACTCCGTTGAAGAAGCCAACTATGGAGCATGATCCGGCCCTGAAGTTCAAATCGGCAGCAGAAACTAAGCTTGTTGACTTCGTACCTGGCGATTCATCCAAGCAGTTCAGCATCAGTGCCAACTTGGATCTGAAATAGGAAAGCGCGCTCATCGAGTTCATCCATGAGAATCGGGACATTTTTGCATGGAAGCCCTCCGACATGCCAGGTGTACTGAGGCAACTTGCTGAGCACACACTTAATGTGGATCCTAAATATAAACCGGTGGAATAGTTCCTCCGCCGGTTTAACGAAGAAAGACGCAAGGCGATTGGAGAAGAGGTAGCCAGGCTCTTAGCAGCTGGCTTTATTGTTGAAGTTTTTCACCCTGAGTGGCTTGCCAATCCGGTGCTGGTCCTCAAGAAAAACGGCACCTGGCGCATGTGTGTGGATTACACAGATCTTAATAAAGCTTGTCCAGCAGATCCTTTTGCCCTCCCCCGTATTGATCAAATTATTGATGCTACGGCGGGTTATGAGCGTTTAAGATTTTTTGATGCGTATTCTGGCTATCATCAGATCAAAATGGCAGTTAAGGACCAGGAGAAGACATCATTTATAACTCCCTTTGGAGCCTTCTGCTATGTGTCTATGCCCTTTCGGCTCAAGAGTGCCCAGGCAACTTACCAACGGTGTGTACAAAATTGTCTTCGCAAGCAGATTAGCCGTAATGTACATGCTTACATGGATGATATCATGGTTAAATCCAGGGAGAAGGAGACTCTGATTGATGATTTGAAGGAAACCTTTGATAACCTGAGAACATACAAGATGATGCTTAATCCGGACAACTGTGTCTTTGGTGTACCGGCGGGCAAGCTATTGGGTTTTCTAGTGTCCAACAGGGGAATTGAGGCTAATCCGGAGCAGATCACGGCTATCACCTCCCTGGCTAAACCGAAATGTATCAATGATGTTCAACGCCTGGCAGGCCAGATTGCTGCGCTAAGCCGGTTTATTAGTCGCCTGGGTGAGAAGGCAATCCCTTTGTATCAGATGTTGAAAAAGATGGATCAGTTTGTCTGGAGTTCTGCTGCTGATGAAGCATTTGAGGACTTAAAGTGGCAATTGGCCAATCCTCCTGTGCTCGCTGCTCCCATTGACAAGGAGCCGTTACTGCTATATGTTGCTGCTAATGTTCGGGCGGTCAGCGTAGCTATTGTGGTGGAGCGAAAGGAGGCAGGTAAGGAGCATCCGGTTCAACGTCCGGTCTATTATATCAGCGAGGTGCTCATTGAGTCCAAGCAAAGGTATCCGCATTGGCAGAAGCTGGTGTATGGAGTTTTTATGGCAAGCCGGAAGCTTAAACAATATTTCCAAGGTCACTCAATTACGGTGGTCAGTTCTGCTCCTTTGGGAGATATCATCCAGAACCAGGAAGCAACTAGCCGGATTGCAAAGTGGGCCATAGAGCTAGGGCCGTACGGTTTGAAGTATGTGCCTTGGACAGCGGTTAAGTCTCAAGCACTTATTGATTTCATCAATGATTGGACGGAAATGCAAGCACCTGAAGAAAAGCCGGATCATACGTATTGGACCATCGATTTTGACGGATCCAGGCAGTTGGAAGGCTCGGGGGCTGGAGTCGTATTAACTTCCCCACGAGGTGATAAGTTTTGTTATGTTCTCCGTTTAATGTTCCCTTGTACTAACAATGCAGCTGAGTATGAAGCCTTGCTCCATGGTCTCCGGATGGCTAAGGAGATGAATCTAAGTCGAGTTAAGTGCTTCGGTGACTCGGACCTTGTGGCTCAGCAAGTGTCTGGCACTTGGGACTCCAAGGACCCACTCATGGAGGCATATCGTCGTGAGGTGGATACTGTTGCAGGTTATTTCAAAGGCTATCAGGTGGACCACGTGGACCGACAGAAAAATGAAGCGGCAGACGCTTTAAGCCGGCTGGGCTCTCAGCGCAAACCGGTCCCACCCAATGTTTTTCTGGATGTGCTGCACAACCCATCGGTCAAGATCCCTGGTGAAGAGGATTTGGCTATTCCTGATCCGGAGGCTTAATTGGTGGCGGTTCTTCATGTTATTCCAGATTGGACGCTTCCTTACCTGGCGTACAAGAACCGGGGTGAGTTGCCAGAGGATGAGATTCTATCCCGGCAGATAATCCGGCGATCCAAGTCCATGGCTATCATCAACGGCGAGTTGCATCATTGCAGTATATCAGGAGCTTTTCAATGCTGCGTGTCTCCTGAAGAAGGTCGTGAAATTTTGTGTGAGATCCACGAAGGAGATTGTGGTCACCAAGCCGGTTCAAAGTCTCTGGTGGTTAAAGCGTTTCGCCATGGTTTTTATTGGTTAACTGCTCATGCCGATGTGGAGGATCTGGTCAGGCGATGTGATGGTTGCCAAAGGTTTTCAAGGCGTGCTCATGTACTGGCTCAAGAATTGAGAATGATTCCAATTACTTGGTCGTTTGCGACTTGGGGGCTGGATATGGTTGGACCTTTCAAAAGATCCAATGATAAGAAGACCCACCTCCTGGTGGCGGTTGACAAGTTTACAAAGTGGGTGGAGGCAGAACCTGTTAGCAAGTGTGATGCGGCCACGGCGGTTCAGTTCATCAAAAAGGTGATTTCCGGTTTGGCTTTGCGCACAGCATTATCACAGATAATGGTACCAATTTGTCCAAAGGTGCTATGAAGGATTTCTGCGAACGGGAGCACATCCGGCTCGATGTTTCATCAGTGGCACATCCACAGTCCAATGGTCAAGCAGAAAGAGCTAATCAAGAGATCTTGAGAGGCATCAAGCCGGGTTGTTGGGCAGAAGGATTACCATCTGTGTTATGGAGCATCAATACAACACCCAACAGATTAACAGGATACACAATGTTCTTCATGGTTTATGGAGCGGAGGCGGTTCTCCACAGTGATATTTGTTATGATTCACCTCGTGTCACGGCTTATATTGAAGCGGACAACGAGACAGCATGGCAAGATGCTTTGGACCGGTTGGATGAAGAGCATGACATCGCAGTCGCCCGATCGGCAATTTACCAGCAGGATCTTCGTCGTTATCACAGTCACCGGGTTAGAACCAGAACCTTTCTGGAAGGAGATTTGGTGCTTCGGCTCATCCAAGATCAGACTGATATGCATAAGCTATCCCCACCTTGGGAGGGGCCTTTCGTGGTCAGCAAGAATCTGCACAACGGGTCGTACTATCTGATCGATATTCGAGAGCATAAGGACTCACGTACATCAGAGGAGGAGACTAACATGCCGTGGAATATAGCTCATCTTCGGCCTTACTATACCTGAGCCATTGGCTATACTTATGTACATATTACGACAATGTATATATTATGATTAAATATAATAAACCGAAACCTCAGCTAAAGCGGGGTATCTGTTCTTTTACATCATGTGAGGTTACACGGAGTTGCTCTAAAGCGGCCTCCGGTTTACCCCTTGAGTTCGCTTTGCTAAAAGCATCGTGCTATATCACTTGGAGGATTGGTCGTGTCCGAACCAATACCATGCCTCTTGATAGGCGAGAGCCACCAGATCACTTGGGGACTTGGTCATGTCTGAACCAGTCATGCCTCTTGATTGGCCTAAGGCCACAAAATCACTTGGGGGCTTGGTCGAAACCGAAACATGACCATGCCATTTGGTCGGCATAAATGCCACGGTTTCATTTGGGGACCTGGCTGACTAGAACCATAGTTACACCTAACGGGAGCTTGGTCGTGTTTGGCCATGGTAACGCCATTTGATCAGCTTAAATAAACCTTTTTTGGCAAATGGTTTTGTCGTTGCTTTTGCTTCACACTTTTCTTTGAAGGGGGGTTGAAAGTGCGTTATATCGACTAGAGGGGGGGGGTGAATAGGCGATTTTTATGAAATTCTTCAAAATGTGGGAGTTATGAAGACAAACAATAGAAGTAAACCTAATACCCTGCAGCGGAAGGTAGACTACACTAGACAAGCCATAGTCAAGTATTCAATAGAGTGAAAGCACAATGACTAATAGCAGCAATGTAGTAAGGATCAGGTAGGAAGATATTATGAAGCCAGACAGAACACACAGTCACTCGGTGAAGACAAAAGATAGTGCAAACATACAATGACTTCACAAGGAGTAACAGTAAGTAAAGGGAAGGGAAGATGAAACCAGTGACTCATTGAAGACAATGATTTGTTGGACCAGTTCCAGTTGCTGTGACAACTGTACGTCTGGTTAGGGCGGCTAGGTATTTAAACCTTAGGACACACAGTCCCGGACACCCAGTCCTGAACACGCAGCTCAGGACACCCAGTCCTCACCGTATTCCCCTTGAGCTAAGGTGACATAGACCTCGCCCAATCACTCTGGTAAGTCTTCAAGGTAGACTCCCAAACCTTCACAGACTTCGTCCACCGGCAATCCACAATGTCTCTTGGATGCTCAGAACGCGACGCCTAACCGGCTGGAGGATGCACAGTCCTCAAGTGTAATAAGTCTTCAGATCACACAGACAAGAAGACTTAAGTGATGCCCAATTCTCTTTGGCTCTGGGTGGTTAGGGCTTTATCCTCGCAAGGAATTCTCTCTCAAAGGCTTCGAGGTGGGTTGCTCTCAAACGACAAAAGCCGTACTCTCAATCTGAGTAGCCAACCGTTTATGGTTGTGGGGGGTGGGCTATTTATAGCCACTTGGCAACCCGACCTGATTTGTCCAAAATGACCCTCGGTCACTAAGGAACTGACACCTGTTCCAACGGTCAGATTTCAAACTCACACGACAACTTTACTTGGGCTGCAAGCAAAGCTGACTTGTCCGACTCTGGACAAGATGCTCTCGTAGTCTTCACTCGAAGACATAGGTTTTGGTTAGGCATCACTTCAGTCATTCTGACTGGTTCTCTTGGACCCCACTTAACAGTATGGTGGTTCCTATGACTCAACACAAAAGAAAAAGAACTACGAAAGATCTAAGTCTTCGAGCTCCATAGGCTTCATGTGGTGTCTTCTCTTGTCATAGTCTTCAATGTGAATATCTTCATATACCACCTTTGACTTCAGTGTCTTCATACATTTTTAGGGGTCATCTCTGGTAGGAAAACCGAATCAATGAGGGACTTCTACCTGTGTTATCCTGCAATTCTTATAAACACATTAGTCCCTCAACTAGGTTTGTCGTCAATACTCCAAAACCAACTAGGGGTGGCACTAGATGCACTTATAGGGGTTTTTGCTTTTCATTGTGTTTTTTAAACCGACAAAGTTTTTTAACCAATCAATTGATGGAACACAGTTCACGTCAATCTGGAGACTATTTGTCCGGTTTGATCCTTGTTGTTAACATCCTCTTATGGAGTAACACGGTGTTTATTATAACCCGGCACGGTTTACATGGTAAACCAGCGTCATATATATATACAGGAGCTGTTATCTCCTCCAACAGTGTGGGTTTATAAAACTCCGCTTCAAGATTGGCCAAGCCAACTTCATGCTCAATGATGGCAGGTATTATGTATCTCAAAAATTTGATCATATACTTAAAATTTTGTTTTGATTTCATATATGCAGACATCATATTGTACCTGACGGTACAACCGCGGTGGCACTTGACGAATTTTTCATTTCAGAAAGTGTTTTGGAAAGTTCATTACCACAGGAAGAACAAATTATGCACGAAGGCATATCAACATCAAAGGTATCAGCTAGCCTATTACAAGGCAACATGGTGCCCATAATAATATAATTGTTTTTCGCAAAGGAGAGGCAGTTTAAAACCGGCTTCCGGTTCAAGTTTGGTCACCAGCCTGGCCTGATGGTTGTGGGTCATCCTGCGCTACTTCAGCCTCCGTTTCTCTACCCAGTGGCTGGAAATCCACAGTTGTCCAGTCGATTCCCATTAATGCTTGAAAAACAGCTTCATCATGGATCAACAATGACGGGTCAATATCGGGAGCGTAAGTATGCTTACGGATTGGAGGGATCAGATTTTCCAATTCATGGATTGGTGCAGCTATTCGCTTGTTCTGACTGTCATATTGGGCTTGATAATGAGACAAGTCTGCCTCCTCAGCCAGTTGACAAGCTAGCGGACGTACCTCCCGGTTTATTGCTCACAGATCTGCTTCGCCAAATTCTGACCCATCTTCCTTCAAGCTGGGATAGCCCTGAGCCGCTTCAATAGGATCAAAATCCGGCATCCAGGCTTTTGCCCGGATTAAGGCATTGGTTGCACCGGTTCGAGCAGTAGATTTTTTCAGCTCTTCAACCCGGGCAAGAAGCACCGACAGTTTCATCAGAGTATCTTGAATCAAAGTGGGCGCCGGTTTGTTATGAGATGTGGTATAGATGATCCGCTGGGCACTAGTATACAATTGTTCAACCAATGTATATGCGGCTTTTAGTTTCTTCCGCACATCTGACCCCAAGTGACCAATGCTTGTCCCTGAAATACCATAAAGGGTTAATAAACCGGCGACTCTGTCAGAAGACAGAGCCAATTCAGAAGGCAAACTGGCTTACCAAAGATAGCAGTAGTCATGGCATGCATGTGCCGCTTTATGCTGGTCAGTTCATCCGCCACTGGTTTTAGTGCAGCCTCGGCATCCTCTGCTCGTTTGATCAAAGCGGACTTTTCAGTGGCCCAATCCGCCCGCTTCCTCTTGAAGTTCTCCTTAAGATGTTCCATGGCACTTAAAGCGCTGGCCAATTCCTCTTTTGCTTTGGAGGTTTCAGCCTGTTGGGTTTTCAGGTTTTCTTGGAGATCGGTAACTTGGTTTTCTTTCGTCTTCAGCTCCGCCTGCATGCATACAGATATATGCTTCAACAAATCGGTATAAGGATTCAAGTACCAATCATAACAAGTTATGCACTTAGCACTTGGGGGCTAATGCATATTCGGTTTTCATCTTTCAATTGCTTACAAAGTCCCAAGATCAATACAAGTATTCAACTTGGAACTTGGGGGCTAATGGCTATTTGCTCGTATATATTCTGATGCGGCAATTTCAATTACTTAAAGTACCGGTTTAACTACGTTAGGTTGAACCGGCCCTTGGGGGCTACATCAGCGAATTTCAAAGCATCAAGATTTATATTGGTAAGTCCTGATTTGAAAGAATATTACAAACCGGCCCTTGGGGGCTAGGAGAGTCAGCAAGAATGGAAGCATACAAGCAGGAAGGAGCATATGGAGGTTACCTCATATTTCTCTTTCATCATATTAACCAGACCGGCTTCATAGTCGCGTCTGGTATACAACCGGTTCAGATAGACGGAATGGATATCTTGGGCATTCAGAGCAGCATAAGTCGTCAGATCAGCGTTCCACTTGCCTTTGCCAAAGGCAGCAAATTCTTCCTTGGCAGAATGTTTGGATAAAGTGATAGGATTGCTTGGCTCAGTATGGCCAGTGCCAGTAATGACAACCTCATCATCCTGGGTACCGCCGGTTTGCACTGTGGCTGTTGGCTTGTCAGTAGGTTTTGCTGGACCGGTGGAACTTTCAATCCGGATGGAAGCTGTGGGCTGATTGACAGGACCTGAGGCGTCAGTAGGTCTCTCTTCAGCAATAAGATCATCGTCCTGCTGTGCTGGATCGTTGGGTATATCCTTAGGAATAGCCGCTTCAAGATTGGGTGTCTTGCCTGGTTCAAGAATGACATCTTCTTCGGCTGCTTTGTCCAGGCGGGCCTTCTTGCTTGGCCTAGGTTTGGCCCTGAGAAGAATAACAAAATCAAATACAGCATATGTTCTAAGGCAATGTACTGCAAACATCACAATAAGTATAGCTTACCCAAGCACCGTTTTGAGCAGTGGGAGCTGAGTAGCCGATGACTCGCCAGAAGATGAGTGGGAAGTAACCTGGTAATCGGAGTCAGACGGATTAAGAGGTTGACGAAAGCAGCCCGCTTTAGGACAAGCACTGACAAGCAAATTAGAGACCTCTGAATGACATTTCTGAACCGAACTATTCGGTAAACTGGCGGAGGTAACTACCTGGCCGCTGTGCCGGGTGGTGTGACGAGCTTCGTGTTGTTGGGTCTTCATAAGAAGTTTAGGATCCAAATAAGCAAGAGGGTGAGAAAATTTAACTTTCCGGTTTGCCTGACGGATTTTTTGAGAAGGCAAAGTTTCTGAATCGGAAGAGATAATAATTACCTCTGCAACATCCACGTGGCTGGCTTCGGCATCATCCTGACAAACATCATCATCAATAAGACACATGAAAAATAAACCAAGTGAGTCAAGCTCTACCTCAAAGTCCGGATTATCCACCTCATCATCAGGGGCCAGATTAGAAGATGCAGTGGTTCTTTTCCTGTGGGCAGTCTTCTTCACAGCTTTAGTCTTTTGCCGGGTTGCTCTTTCCGGTTTGTCTGGTTTTTCTGGTTTCTCCTGCGGCAGTTTTTTGCTCCAAAACGAATCATTGGCCTGATTATGCAGACACTGATATTAAAAACAATGACCAGACATATCAATAACAGATTCAGCAAAGAGAAAAATCAAAGTCTTACAGCTGGCGGTTTGTTGGTGGCACAGAAGGGAAGCAGGCCGGTTCTAGCGCAGACGTGTTCCGGTTCATTCAGTATCTTATGCACAGCCTCTGTGATTTCTTCATCGGAGAGCTGGAGTTTTGAATGTCACAGTGGGTCATCAACACTGTCAGTATACTCGCACATTAAACCGGAGCGCTGACTAAGGGGCAGTATGCTCCATGATATCCAACAGCGAGCGAGATCAACCCGTGTTAAACCGTTGGCCATAAAGGCTCTGAGCTTTGACAGCTGGGGAGCATATTTGCTTCTCTCCTGGGCAGTCAATCTTTGAGGAAAAGGGTGTGTATTGTTGAGCCGCTCCGGACGAAAGCCAGGCAAGGGATTCTCACCAGCAGGGGAGGTGTCTTTGCAGTAGAACCATGTCTGATTCCACTCCTTGGGGTGACTGTGCAGCTTGGCGTGAGAGTATGTGACCTCTTTCCTTTTCTGAATCACCATGCCACCCAACTCCGTATTAGAGCCATCAGTAAACTCAGTACGGTGGTTTAGATGGAAAAGGTCTCTGAACAATTCCACTGTGGGCTCCTCTTGAAAGAACACCTCACATAGCACTTGGAAGTGGCACATATTTGTAACAGAGTTGGGGCCAGTGTCTTGCGGATGGAGTTGGAAATCGGCTAAAACATCCCGGTAAAATTTAGAACCGGGCGGCTTAAAGCCCCGGGCTAAGTGATCTACGAAAACAACAACCTCTCCTTCTCGAGGTGTGGGAAGGCATTCTTTGCCAGGAGCCCTCCAATGGATGGTATCTTTGCTGCCTAAAGCGCCAATCAGGACTAAATCGTCTAGTTGATCCTCTGTGACGCGAGAAGGAACCCAATTGCACTCATATACTTGCTTGGCCATGATGGAATCTATAAGGTAGAAGATCCCGGTTCAAAAATGCATTTAATCAAGGTACGTTGGTATGGGCACTGTTAAACCGGAGACAGGACTATCTGAACCGGAGTTTCATGAAGCAACCAACATCTGTCGGTTCAACAAGGGGACTAATGGCATATACCGGTTTTGAAAATTTTCTATAAGGTTAAACCGCCTGATCTAAGCATTGAAAAGTTGAGATTGCGGATGGACAAGTACGCACAAATAGGTTTCACAAGATTTCTTTACAGCATTGGATATGAAGCAAGTTCAGAGAAGAGATAAATACTTAGAGGTTCAAAGGAGCAGTACCGAACCGATGAGCAAAACGTTCATATAGACCCATGGTTTGAGATGCATAAGTAAAGGCGAAGGTCAAACAACTATCATTGCATAGAATAAAGATTTGCAGATTCATCTAAAGATCTATTGTATGAGCAAGAGGCAGACGATGAACACTGAAGAACTGTGAAACCCTAGGCCAGATCTGCGGGGGAAAAGATAGAAGATTTACTGGAGCTGAGGAAGATGCGGAAGGTTGCCGCGATGTTCTGGTGCGCTCAGGTTGATGCAGCGGCCGAGGATGAGGCAGAGGTCGACGGCAGCGGCGGAGCTCCGAGGCTGGCGATGCGAGGAAGATGAAGAAGGCATGGAAGGAGAAAAGAAATGACCCTTCGTTCCTATTTATAAGGCAAAAGAACATGATTCAGGTGCGACAATCAAGGGGCCACAAAACGGAGCTGTCGCCTCGATTTCCGCCGATCTATTAAACAAAGAAGCATAATGGATAGCTTCGTTATGACAGGTGACGTCACTCTGGTTTACAGCAATCAGAGAAGATGACATCATGGCGGTTTACCAATTTATAAGAAGATGTTGAAGATGAAGCTTTTATTAAAGGATTGACATGAACCCGTTTAAATCAATCTGGGGCCTAATGTTGGGGATATTACTACTGGGCGTAAACCGGCCTATCTGGGCCGGGTTAACTTCGTCAGTAGTTAAGTAAGTTAAAGCCCAAGAAGACAGAGGAGGGCTCAAGGCCCATGGTCGGCTCAAGGCCTGCAGCCGTAAACCGGCGTTAGTAGTTAACCTGTATTGTAAGTTAGGAATAAGAAGAGACCAAACCGGACACATCTATGAGCCGGTATTGGGACTCTGTAAGCCAACGAGAGTCACCCGTGTATATAAGGGGACGACCCGGCGGCGGTTCAGGGAGATAACAGAGAACAACTAGAGACATAGGCGAAGCTTGTTTGCTCCCTAGTCATCGAAACCCCATCAATTCCATCACAACTAGACATAGGCTTTTACCTTCATCGAAGGGGCCGAACTACTATAAACTCTCTTGCGTCCTTGTGTCCGCTTTAACCCCTTCAAGCTAACCCGTTGCGATGGCTCCACGACTAAGTCCTTACTCTAGGACATCTACCGTGACAAAACCATGACACCCTCCATTTATTCCTCATCCCTACCTTGGTTAGAGACATTATCATATTGTTTGGAATATATGTCCTTTAGTAGATTTCAATATGAACTACTAGTACATACTCCAAACACTGATGTATATAGACGTATTTTAGAGTGTAGATTCACTCATTTTGCTCCGTATGTAGTCCATATTGATACGGACGTAATAGTACGCACTCTCCCTCGCCCCTCGACCCTCGCCGCGTGGTGGACGTGTAGCAATTCATTCGGTCTCATATAGCCAGAACGATATATACTGCAGTACCATTATTGCTCGACTTCCCGAAGATGCGAAGAGCCAATCGCAAGATTAATAGTTTGGAGATGCCAAGCACAATGTTTATAGGAGAACGAGTAGTAGGTTCCGCGTCATTTATAAATAAAGTTATTTTTCTTCAGTGGCACGTACACAATATAAATAGGTTCATATGGAGAGAAAAGGAAACCGCTCCACTATATACATAGGCAGGACGAGCCTACACGGTTGCTTGCTGGGGTTGCTCTCTTCAGTTTTCACACTCTCTCGCACAAAACCACTGTGGCCACATCGCTAACATCCTGACGGATCACGTCTGCCGGGGGAAGGGGTGGATGCTTGGTGTAGATGCGGTCACCGACGGTGAAAACCCACTGTCGGCACGTCCCGATCAGGGGTCCCCACCATTCTCTCTCACAAAGCCGGTAAGGTTGTCTTCATCCATTGATCACTGCCACAATGTAGGTAGTTGCCTCCTCCCGCCGCCCTCCTCTAGGTTGAGCTACGTCCCGACATCCCTCGGGTACAACTCCCATTACAGCCGGCTTGCACCACTGCTCCAGCTGCCCACATCACTCCATGTGGACATTTCTCTACTTCTTTGCCCCGCACATACCTCTACTGGCTTCTACGTACTGTATTTGTGATGAGTTTATGTCTCGTCAACTAGTCCCCGTAATCTTATTCTAATCACGCTTCTTCAATTTCTTTGCCATAGGGATGCTCGTCTCGATTTTGGTGAAACTGCACAAAATGATCCGATGATCAAAGGGTTGCAAACTTCATTTCTTAGGAAGCGCCGATGTTGCCAGCAAATTAAAGTCTGGTTAGGGTTTACGGTTCAAGCGCTAGGGACTGCATGGATCATTTTTTTCTTTAGTTGTCTCTGTTTCAATGGCTAGGGACTGCATGAGTAGTAGTAGTACTGTACGCCTTACGCCCGCTCCCTCGCCCACGCGCGCGGTGGCTCGCAGGACGAGGAGAAAATTTTACTACTCCCTCCATTTACTCCTTGTCCCTACTACCTTGGTTAGAGAGATTATCATATTGTTTGGAATATATATGTCCTTTAGTAGATTTCAATATGAACTACTAGTACATACTCCAAATACTGATGTATATAGACGTATTTGAGAGTGTACATTCACTCATTTTGCTCCATATGTAGCATAAAGTTGAGACACTTATTTTGGAATGGAGGGAGTACATATTTGCTATGATCTGTCAATCATTGAGATGCAATAGAATGCATGTTAGTCTCCTTTGTATTTGATGAAATGTTGCAACGGGCAACCTTGGACGCAAGATACATGTAACAGAAGCTGGAAGCTTCATAGCATTGTACTATCTCGCTGATAAATTGCAGTATGTACTATACAAGTACTTCCTCCGTTCCTAAATATAAGTCTTTGTAGAGATTTCACCATGAACCACATACGGATGTATATGGATGCATTTTAAGTGTAGATTCATTCATTTTGTTCCGTATGTAGTCCACCTAGTGGAATCTCTACAAAGACTTATATTTAGGAACGGAGGGAGTACTATGTAAAGAGTTAGGTGTCGCACGGTGTCCAGAAAATATGGTGATAGTGTGAGGTGGGCCATGTAATCACTGAGCCTGTGTGTTTTCACCGCTCTTGCACTCCTCTGCCGTTAGAATGGAGAAAATTGTAATCTAGTAGTACCTCCTTTCGTCGAAAGCGTGGGACATCCAGCAGTCCTACCACCTCAGTAATAATGACCAATGAGCCGTCAAATCACATAGACCAGTAGTAAGTTGGACGGACGAAGAAACCATCACTCTTGAATCCGCTTCTCCCTTCAACGCAGTCGCCAGTGAGAGGTCGCGTCCGCTCTGCCCGGGCATTAAATGCGGCACCAATTCTTTGGAGCGGTGCTGACCGTTTCAGGTGGGAAGCGCGCGCAGGCGATGGAGGGGCTTTGGGTGGGCCAGGCTGGTCAGGAGCAGGCGTGGCAGCTGTCCGCCTGTCCCTACCGGACGCCCAGAAATGAGAGGATGCACCGACTCTCGCGGCTAAAATCATACACTACACACCATCTCTCTGTAGGAGTATGTCGATCTGTCGCTCTCTCTAACACACACATGATGTTAAACACACACACACACACACGCACACACAGGTTCATAGAATAGGAAAATCGTGCGAGTGCGAAGCCATAGAAAGTGAGATACAAATGGAGTACATACAAAAAGAGAAGAGGTGACAAATATTCCATCAAACCTGGACTGAGGAGTAGTACTCCCTCCGTCTAGGTGTTAAGTCATCCAACAGAAATCAGATATTCCCAAAATGTTTAGGCATCGTCCATTAACTTCGCATCTCAATCCCCTCCTTTCCTCGTTGCTAGCGAGAGTTGTTACTTTGGGAGCGTTTGGATCCTTAGCAAGAACAGCGTATAGCATAGTTGGGCAAGGTTAGGCGTTTGGAACTATTAAAATTTGTTAGCTTTTGTGGGCCAGCTAGCTTGGGTGGGCTAGAAAAACCTTGCTAGCTCAGGAGAGCCAGATCGGCTCGCTTCCAACGGCAAACTTCGCATAGTAGTAACATAGACTAGTAACATATGCATGTTGTACTAGTCCAAGTTACTCACCACTATGACCAGCCTAAGCAATGTAACCAAACGCTCCTTACTCTGCCTTGTTATCTCCCCCGGAAACCCAATGCATGGAGCGCAACTACGCGTTGATCAGTCGAAATCAAAGTCGGCTTGCATGCGAGTTAATACATGGCCCTGCATGGGAGCTAAAACGGCATCTCTTAGTTGCTTGGATTAATTGTTGCATTTAGAGATAGAAATCAGGGCTTTGATTGGAGGAATGATCGGTCACGTTTCTCCTTCTCCTCCAATGTGCTTGCACCTTGGTCCCGCTGCACCTTCTAACGTGACTTATTACACCTAGACGGAGGGATTCGTACGAGATACGGTGGCACACTAACTTAGGTTGAATACAAGTGCCCAAAATTGTGTGCATGTTATAATCAGGATTCACTTAAAATAGTACATGAGCGAACAGATGGATCAATTGGACAATGTTCTCGAGCAGTAGCGAGATGTCTGAGGTAAGATACAACGCTGGCGCTTTTAATTTTTCTTATTAATTTGTTTGTTTCACCCTCTGACTGGTGGGACCCAACGTACTACATGGAGAGAGGTAAGGTGACTAAGGCTGCATTATTTCTGCACCACTGTGGATAGTCTTACCACCAAAGCCACATGACATGATTATGATTTAAATCCCAATGACTCCCACACACAAAAAAACACGGCATGCTTGTCACACGAATGCAGGAATGTATAAAAGGTTATTTTCCTCTCGTTGAACATAACGGGGGGGTTGTGTAGCTGGTTAGCCTGTTCGCTCATCAAACTTGAGGTCTCGGGTTCAATAACTACACTTAAGCATAATTCGTGCCAGGAGGATTGAGGGAGTCCTGGATTAGGGGGTGTTCGGATAGCCGGACTATACCTTCAGCCGCACTCCTGGACTATGAAGATACAAGATTGAAGACTTCGTCCCGTGTCTGGAAGGGACTTTCCTTAGCGTGGAAGGCAAGCTTGGCGATATGGATATGTAGATCTCCTACCATTGTAACCGACTTTGTGTAACCCTAACCCTCTCCGGTGTCTATATAAACCGGAGGGTTTTAGTCCGTAGGACAACATACCCAACAACAATCATACCATAGGGTAGCTTCTAGGGTTTAGCCTCTCCGATCTCGTGGTAGATCTACTCTTGTACTACCCATATCATCAATATTAATCAAGTAGGACATAGGGTTTTACCTCCATCGAGAGGGCCCGAACCTGGGTAAAACTTCGTGTCCCTTGCCTCCTGTTACCATCCGGCCTAGATGCATAGTTCGGGACCCCCTACCTGAGATCCGCCGGTTTTGACACCGACATTGGTGATTTCATTGAGAGGTCCTCTGTGTCATCGCCATCAGGAAGGATGCCTCGCCCCGTCTTTAAAGACGACACCATTGCTAAGGGAGCTTTGGCTGTCGGACAAACCCTCCGGCTAGGTGGTTTTCTTATGACCGCCTGTTCGGCTTCTGCACCGACGATGACCTCTCGAGCCATCGAAAACAATCTTCATGTCAGCTCGGAACTTGCCAAGCTGTTAGATCCAATGGAGCTCTCCTCAATAAACGAGCTCTTGGATCGCATCGCCGCCCTGGGAGTTGCTACGGATTACGACCAGATTGGGCCTAAACCCGATCTGAGAGAGATTAACTCTCCCCAAGTCACCCATCACGTTGCCGTGGTAGAGGGATAGTGCGGTGACCCTTTCATCTATCTTAAGGACTAGCTATGTCCGGATTCCCGATCTCTCCAAATCGGATACCCGCGGAGGGGAGGATATCACTCAAGACCTGAACTTAGAGTCAGGCGACGGGCTGGATTCATTGGACAGCATCCAGGAATCCAAATTTTCGAGTTCGGAAATTCCTCGGCCTCTGAGCCTCAGATGGGGTGAGGCTTCGGATTTAATTCCGCCCACCCACCCGAACATAAGCGATCTATCCCAAATTAGGCAAGAGCCGGATGAAACAGTACATCATTACTGGGCTAGATTCCTCCTGGTTAAGAACAGGATAAAGGACTGTCGCGAGGAAGACGCAATCTCAATCTTTTGCAATAATTGCACGGACAAGGGAATCCTCAACGTCATAAGTCGCCGTGATATTACACGCTTCGCTGATTTGGCGTCCATCGTACGAAAGTACTGTGCGATGGAAAGCGCCTGGAAAACCGAAATAAAATTTTCGGACGGTCCGGCCCTGAATACAAATCCAGTCCGAAATAAAAGGGTGCATCATCGCCAGACACCCGGGTCAAACACCAAAAAGCAAAAACCCTCTACAGGACATGGAACCGTACTGGAAGGATGGCTTAATGGACCCTATAAAATTCACAGTACAGAGGACGCCACACCAACTCACAGCCTTAGAGCATGTTGGATACTCCGGCAGGTTGCCAAAATTGGCGAAAATCTCCTAATTCTGGAGGCCACAGAAAGCCACCCCAGAGACACCAGTATGGTATTAACAGTCTTCGAGACTTCCGCATCAAATAATATGCGAAAACGGACACTCCGTAGCCTTGCCGAACTCTACCAAGTAGCAACAATAAACCCATGGAGTGACATGACTATTACCTTTAACGCCAAGGATGAACCTAAATTCCGAACAGCCCGAGCACCAGCCGCATTGGTCCTTAGTCCAATAGTGGACGGCTTTCGTCTTACCAAGGTACTCATGGACGACGGTAGCGGATTGAACCTCATTTATGAGGAAACCCTTCAAAAAATGGAAATAGACTGGAACCGCATTGAGCGAAGTAGCACAACCTTTAGAGGAATAATCCCCAGTCGGGAAGCGCGCTGTACAGGAAAAATCACACTAGATGTGGTGTTCGCCACGCCAGATAATTACAGGTCCGAAGAGATCACGTTCCATGTTGCTCCGTTCAGCAGCGGTTATCACGCTCTGCTAGGGCGGGAAGCGTTTACAATCTTCCAAGCAATACCCCATTACGGGTACATGACGCTCAAGATGCCCGGGCCTAACGGGATCATCACTCTCGCTAGTGATCCGGACATAGCACTCCGCACCAAAAACAAGGCAGCCGCACTGGCCCTCGAGGCACTATCCGAAGCCCTAGCGGCTGAGGAACTGACCGCGCTGCGCTCTACGGTGAATAGGGACGATGTGGTACTCGACAAAAGATCCAAGTTCACCTCCTTTAAACCGACAGACGAAATAGTCAAATTCCAAGTCCATCCAACGGACCCCAATAAAACATCTTCCATCGGGGCACAGTTAAACCCTGATGTAGACGCCGCACTGCGAGAGTTCCTACCAGAGAACTGGGACATTTTCGCCTGGCACCCTTCACACATGCCAGGAATCCCACGCAGGCTAGCCGAGCACAGCTTAAATATCCAAACAGGATTCAAACCTGTCAAACAGGCTCTTCAGCGTTTTTCCAAACCTAAGAGACAGGCCATGGGAGAGGAGCTAGCAAAGCTATTGGAGGCCGGATTCATCAGAGATATAAAACATCCGGACTGGCTAGCAAACCTGGTGATGGTACCAAAGAAGGACAAATCCTGGCGCCTGTGTGTTGATTTTAAAGACCTTAACAAGGCTTGCCCAAAGGATCCCTTCCCTCTCCCCCGCATCGATCAAATTATCGACACTACCGTAGGACATGATTCGTTGTGTTTCCTCGACACATATTCCGGCTACCATCAAATCAAGATGGCAAAACCAGACCAAGCCGCAGCGGCGTTTATCACACCATACGGCCCATTCTGCTTCAACACGATGCCCTTCGGGCTCAAAAACGCCAGTGCAACATATCAGCGCATGATTCAGACATGTCTGGCAAACCATATCGGCAAAACAGTGGAGGCATATGTAGATGATGTGGTCGTCAAAACAAGACATGTCGAATCTCTAGTAGACAACTTGAGGCTCACATTTGATAACCTCCGAACATACGACATCAAGCTCAACCCGGAAAAATGCGTTTTCGGCGTTCCAGCCAGAAAGCTCTTGGGCTTCATTGTATCCGGTAGAGGAATTGAAGCAAATCCAGCCAAGATCCGAGCTCTGTCGCAACTGGATATCCCAAAGGACCTCAAACAATTACAAAAGTTAACCGGATGCATGGCGGCTCTAAGTCGCTTTATCTCCCGCTTGGGAGAAAAGGCCCTACCCCTTTACCGCCTCCTTCGGCGCACCGAACACTTCGAATGGATGGATGCAGCCACGGCCGGACTCGACGAAATAAAAGCCATACTGGCAACAAACCCAGTCCTGGCCGCGCCAAACATTGGCGAACCAATGCTATTATACATTGCAGCAACACATCAGGTTGTAAGCGTAGTGCTCGTCGTCGAACGAGAAGCGGACGGACACAAATTCCCCCTTCAAAAGCCGGTCTATTATGTGTCCACTGTCCTCACTCCCTGCAAATCACGGTACCTGCATTATCAAAAGATTGCGTACGCGGTATTTATGGCATCCCGGAAGCTACGACACTACTTTCAAGAGTGTTCAATAATAGTAGCCTCAGAAGTACCACTTAACGATATTATAAACAACCGTGATGCAACGGTCCGGATTGCGAAACGGGCCATCGAGCTCCTCCCATTCGACATAACTTATAAGCCACGGCGAGCCATCAAGTCGCAGGTCTTGGCCGACTTCGTCGCAGAATGGACGGAGGCCGAACTCCCTAAAGAGTACGGCACATATTCAAATTGGATCATGCATTTCGACGGCTCCAAGATGTTGGCCGGACTGGGGGCTGGCGTTGTTTTGACGTCCCCCATAGGAGACACAGTTCAATACGTACTCCAGATTATGTACACGGACTCCAACAATGCAGCCGAATATGAGGCCCTTTTACATGGTCTCCGGATGGCAGTATCCATGGGCATTCAACGCCTAGAGGTGCGCGGGGACTCGAACCTCGCAATATCCCAAATAAATGGAGAATTCGATGCCAAGGATCCAAAAATGGCAGCTTACCGCAACGCCGTCGTAAAAATGTCAGCTCGGTTCGAGGGGCTTGAATTTCACCATATAGCCTGGGAAAATAATCAGGCGGCAGATGTCCTGGCACGCATCGACGCAAAACGCGATGTAGTCCCCCCAACATCTTCTTGGAAAGGCTGTTCAAGCCATCCGTAGTATGGGAAGGGGAGCCGAACAATAACAGCCCAGACCCAACCGCACTGCCCGACACCGAACATTCTGACACAATCGGAGGCTCTGCCAATGAAATAACACCTTCAGCCCACGTAATAATGGCCGTCATCGCCCCATGGACAGAACCATTCCTCGCCTACCTTACTAGGCAGGAACTCCCTGAGGACCAAAATGAGGCACGCTGCATAGTGCGGCGATCCAAAGCCTACAGAGTCCACGAGGGAGAGCTTTATAAGAAAAGCACTACCGGAGTCCTTCAAAGGTGCATCTCCGAAGAGGAGGGGCGGAACCTCTTGGCTGAAATTCATGCCGGACTCGGCGGTCATCACGCTGCAGCTCGGTCCCTTGTAAGCAAGGCCTTCCGTACAGGCTTTTATTGGCCGACGGCCCGGGCAGACGCTCAGGACTTAGTCCAATGATGCACCGGTTGCCAGCTCTTTGCAAACCAAAGCCATATGCCACCCACCGCCCTCCAAACTATCGCCATTACTTGGCCCTTCGCGGTCTGGGGGCTTGACATGGTTGGACCCCTTAAAGGTGGAACCCACAAGCAAAAATACTTACTGGTCATGGTGGATAAGTTCACCAAATGGATAGAAGCCAAGCTTGTTAAGACGGCCGAATCCGGACCGGTGATAGACTTTCTATCCGGGGTTGTACACCGTTATGGCGTCCCCCCACAACATCATCACTGATAACGGCATGAACTTCATGGCCGACGAGGTAAAACTCTGGTGCAAAAACATGGGCATCAAGCTCGATTATGCTTCCGTCTATCACGCACAAACTAACGGCCAGGTCGAATGTGCAAATGGTCTTATCATGAGCGGCATCAAACCCAGATTAGTGTGGTCCCTCAAGGAATCTAACACGCACCGGGTAGAGGAGCTCGACTTCGTACTTTGGGGGCTGCGGACCACGCCGAATCGCTCCACCGGATACACACCATTCTTTATGGTGTACGGCGCAGAGGCAGTTTTGCCTTGCGACATAATTCATGACTCACCTCGAGTGTGCATGTACGAGGAAAGAGAAGCCGAGCTCGATCGGCAGGACAGTTTGGACGCATTGGAGGAGGAGCGCGACGTGGCAAAAGCCCGTTCCGCATTCTATCAACAGCAGACTCGAAGATACCAGAGCAGAGAAGTACGGGCCAAAAATTACAACGTTGGCGAATTAGTTCTACGCCTGTCGGACAAGGAAAAGGACAAACCCAAGCCCAAGTGGGAAGGTCCCTTCATAATTGACCAAGTCCTGACTGGTGGAGCGTACCGCCTGCGAGATGCATCGGATAACCGACTCGAGCCGAACCCATGGAACGCAGCCCATCTTTGAAGATTCTATGCCTAGCGCCGGACTCTGTGTTCGTCTCCTTCCTTTGTCCATTTTTTATATATATTGTCTGTCTTACATTTCTCCCCTTCACCCCTTCCTTTCTCTTATAACCTTTAAAGGCTCATCAAATGACGTGCTATTGGCACTCATTAAACTTGGGGGCTTCTTTTAACAGAAGCTTATTTATACGGGCTTCATGCCCAACACATGTGTTACACTTCCGCATGTACCTTTTATTTCACCATTTTATGCATCGATATGACTTAAGTTTTGGCCAAGATGGGTTTCCTGGCTCCTGTGCTTACCCCTATGTTCCTGATTATTCGGCTAGGCGGTAAAGGTGGCACCTCTGCGATTGTTACTGCCGGATCAGCCGGATGTGTACCTCAGACTAGGTGAAGCCGAAAGCTAGCGTTCTTAAGGGAATACTCGGTCGGTGACCTAAAAGATGATCTTTTCACTTATTTATTTATGCGCCCCCAGATGCTTTTTCCTGCGTCTTTTTAGCAGAATGGGCATGCACTTTAAGGCATGCCTCCCAGGGAAAGGAACCCCTAACGGAACTATTCTCCCTGGAAGATGTTTCTTACTAACCATGTAATATAACATAACTAGTCGGGCACTTGTCTGTTCACGCACTAATGACCCCTACGCCTGGTCTCCATGCATTCCCCGGTTCTTATATAACCGCATGGGAATTCGGACACACTCCGGACCGTCAGGTCCCGAGGCTGAAGCGAAAAGGTCGGCCATGACAAACGATCTACAATCCGGCTAGAAGCCATTATAAATGTCAATTAAATTACATAGTCATTCTGACTGATTGTATTCCTCTTCAATACCATGTAACAAGCTGTCTAATTTACAGTCCTGCTGGGAATACTTTGCGGCCAATTCTACTTGGTCGTATACTAAGCTTACATGGATCTCCTTCCCATCGGGCCCCACAGGACCGACCTCGGCCATGTGGTTGGGGTCAGCCTTTGTGTACCGCGTCTTCACCATAGCCCAGGCCTCCCTAGCGCCTTGACGGCAGGCCGATATCTTCCACAATCGGAAGCGCCGTCGTGCTCCCTTTAGCTTCTCCACAAGCTCTCCAAGACCTTGGAGCATGGAGATGGATGGCCAAAGGGCCTGGGCGACGCCTTGCATCGCCTGCCGAACTCGATCGAGCAGTTGCGAGAGCTCGGGAAGAAGGTCACCCGTAGAACCGGGCATCTCCTCTGCAGGACGACCTGTTAGCACACCTACAGACATTGCTCTGTTAGTCGACTTCCCCACTGAACTTTCTTTCAAAACTTCGTTCAAGCACTTACTAAATATGTTGCCCCGAAGCCGCTGATTCTCCTTAACGGAGTCTGACAGCTAGGCACGAACATCTTTCAGCTCGACGCCCAGCTTGGTGTTGGCGTCTTGAAGATCATTCTTCTCCCGCTTCACCTTTGTCAGCACCTTCTCACCAGCCTTTAACTGGCGTAGGAGGTGTTGCCTTTCCGGATTCAATCTGGCACCATCTGCAATTTCATTTGTCAGATTCGCACCCATGCCGTGCTTTGCAAAATACTTATCTTTTGAAGTGTATATTACCAGAGGGAGTCTCCTTGGGCTCCCCTGCCACGGCTAGTGCGGCCTCAAGTTGGGCTTTGCACTCTTCCATCTCCTTGGATAGTAGGGAATTCTTTTCTGTAAGAACCTGCATAACAAATGATCCTTAAATCAGTTATTCTAACTGTTTCAAGTCTCGGGGGCTACTGGTATATATATATAATTACCAAAATTTTCTTACCCGTATGTCTTTTACATATTGCTCCGTGGCTCTGGCTAGACCATTATGAGCAGCACGGAGGTACGCATCTCCCGAGTTGAAGGCATCTAACGCCCCTTGGGAGAAACAAGTGTCGTGAAGAATTGTCCGGCGACGCCTGTGGTTCATGGCACTCTCCACCTCAGAGATGGCGTCAGACAACCCATCCACATCCTCCGTCGGAGGAGCATTTGGCGCGCGCCTTGCGTTCGCCTCCGCCTCCGGACCAGGCTTTGGAGCCTGGCTGGTGGATGCGCGATTGGCAGCCTCTCCAGATATAGTCCGGCCAGGTCTCTTTGTCCTGAAGAGAGCACGAGTGTCAATGTGCCTCGAAGGTATAACACCTAGGATAAGGGGGCGTGCCATACCTTTGCGCTGATGCATTGGTCCGAACTGCACTTCTTTTCTGCCCACGGGGCCCTGTGGCCCCTCGTTGGCTTGTCGCCGCAGGTTCGGCCTTCCGCCTTAGAAACCTCCCCTGCAAAGTTCGGTTGTAATCTAGAAACTGAAAACACGATAGGGCAGACACCTATTCGGGGTACTGGGACTTCGATCTCAGTTACCTGGGAGGCCGGGATTAGCCATGGGTAATCAGCCGTAATGGCCACCAAGGTGTTGTCCTTGCTCAATTGATTGAACACTCCATCAATCAGCTCCACAGATATGTCCGGATCATCTTGAGAGGCCGGGTCGAGGGACAGTCCTGGGTCCTCGGGTTGTGGAGGAGGGCTGCTTATTTCCTTAACAGCCCGGCGCAGTTCCTGCGTTGAAGTCGTCAGACTGAATATTTAACAATGGGAATACAAAACGGATGGGCAAATAATACGACCGCTTACCCAGCTTGAGGATTGTGCATAGAGAATCCACCCTGTGGGTTGATGCGGAGAAATTCCTCCTCTTCTCCCTTATACAAAGTGGACAAGATCTTTAGTAGAGCGGCAGCTGAATCTGGCCCCTTACGGCCGTAGCGGGTGGCGTCGTCCTCCCCGTTGATGTCCCACATGGGGTGGCCTCTATACTGAAGCGGCTGCACCCCCCGCATGATGCATTCGGCCATAACCCCGATCATGGTTAGTCCAGAATGGGCTAACAATCTTATTCGGCCCATCAGGTAAATGATGTCCCTGCCACTTTCCCTCTAAGGGCTCCATGGACGCCAGCTTAGGCGCTTCTTTAAGGGAGCACTGTCGAATTCAGGGAGGCCGATCCGGACAGGATCCGGCAGCGGGACGTCTTCTATATAAAACCATTCCGAGGGCCAGTCTTCGGACGCCTTCTTTGGGGTTCCGGACAGATATCCGGTCCCGGCGATGCGCCACACTTCAGCTCCGCCCACTTGATACATTGACCCCTCCTTAGAGCGGGGCACAAGGCAGAATAACCTTTTCCATAGCCCGAAGTGAGCCTTGACGCGCAAAAACAGCTCGCAGAGGGCTACGAAGCCCGCGATATGCAATACAGAGGCATGCGTGAGATTGTGTAGCTGGAGGCCGTAGAACTCCAGCAGCCCCCGGAGAAATGGGTGGATTGGAAACCCGAGCCCCCTTATTAAATAAGGGACAAGGCATACTCGCTCTCCTTTGGAGGGATTGGGGGCACTCTCCGCTTGCTTTCCGCCGTTATAGATGGCAAGACCGGCTCGAACCGGGATCATATAGGCCGGGGGGAGAAATCCCTTGGTCTGGAGCGTCACTGGCTCGCTATGCGGGATGGAGCATCTCTCCTAATATCCAGGCTGAGGGCTGGAAGGGTGAGAGGAGGAGTTGCGATGGCTGGCCATGGTGGAATGGACCTTTGTCGGATTCGCTCTCATGACCACTCGCGAAGGGGGGAAGATGTGGTTTGGATCTAAATCTGTAGGATCGAAAGTATGTCTAGAGGGGGTGATTAGACTACTTGACCAAATAAAAACTTAACCTTTTCCCAATTTTAGTTCTTGGCAGATTTTAGCTATTGTAGGACAAGTCAAGCAATCATCACACAATTCAAGCAAGCATGCAAAGAGTATATTGGCAGCGGAAAGTAAAGAATGCAACTTGCAAGAATGTAAAGGGAAGGGTTTGGAGAAATCAAACACAATTGGAGACACGGATGTTTTTCCCGTGGTTCGGATAGGTGGTGCTATCCTACATCCATGTTGATGGAGACTTCAACCCACAAAGGGTAACGGTTGTGCGAGTCCACAAAGGGCTCTACGCACAAAGGATGACGGTTGCGCGAGTCCACAAAGGGATCCACCCACAAAGGGTCCACGAAGAAGCAACCACCCACAAAGGGTCCACGAAGAAGCAACCTTGTCTATCCCACCATGGCCATCGCCCACACAGGACTTGCCTCACTAGCGGTAGATCTTCACGAAGTAGGCGATCTCCTTGCCCTTACAAACTCCTTGGTTCAACTCCACAATCTTGTCGGAGGCTCCCAAGTGACACCTAGCCAATCTAGGAGACACCACTCTCCAAGAAGTAACAAATGGTGTGTAGGTAATGAACTCCTTGCTCTTGTGCTTCAAATGATAGTCTCCCCAACACTCAACTCTCTCTCATAGGATTTCGATTTTGTGGAAAGAAGATTTGAGTGGAAAGCAACTTGGGAAGGCTAGAGATCAAGATTTGTATGGTAGGAATGGAATATCTTGGTCTCAACACATGAGTAGGTGGTTCTCTCTCAGAACATATGAGTAGGAATTGTGTATGTGTTCTGATAGCTCTCTCCACAAATGAAGAGGAGGTGGAGGGGTATATTTAGCCTCCACACAAAATCCAACCGTTACACACAGTTTTCCAATCTCGGTGGGACCGAATCAACAAACTCGGTCACACCGAAAATGTAAACCTAGTGACCGTTAGAGATTTTCGGTGGGACTGACATGCAACTCGGTAGGACCGATATGGTTAGGGTTTGGGCATAACTTAATCTCGGTGAGACCGATTACACAAACTCGGTGAGACCGAATTTGGTAATTAGCTAACCAGAGAGTTGGTCAGGCAAACTCGGTGGGACCGATTTGCTCTTTCGGTGAGACCGAAAAGTTACAAAAAGGAAACACTGAATTTACATTGCAATCTCGGTGGGACCGATTCGCTCTTTCGCTGAGACCGAAAAGTTACGAAAGGGAAACAGAGAGTTTGCAATCCCATCTTGGTGAGACCAAGATCCCTATCGGTAGAACCGAATTGCTAGGGTTTGGCAGTGGCTTAAGACAAGTGAAACTCGGTGGCGCCGGATAGGAAGAATCGGTAGGATCGAGTTTGGCTTGGGGTTTAGGTCATATGTGGATATGGGAAAGTAGTTGAGGGTTTTGGAGCATATCACTAAGCACATGAAGCAAGAGGCTCATTAAGCAACACCTCATCCCTCCTTAATAGTATTGGCTTTTCCTAAAGACTCAATGTGATCTTGGATCACTAAGATATGAAAAGAAGAGTCTTGAGCTTTTGAGCTTGAGCCAATCGTTTGTCCTTAGCATTTTGAGGGTTCCACTTTCACATCCATGCCATGCCAATCATTGAGCTTTCCTGAAATAGTCATCTTGGAATAGCATTAGCTCAATGAGCTATATGTTGTTATGAATTACCATAACCACCTAGGGATAGTTGCACTTTCAATCTCCCCCTTTTTGGTAATTGATGACAACATATAGATCAAAGCTTCGACAAATGATAATAAGCATGAAATATATCGTCGCTTTGAGAAGTATGTGATAAGTAAGAGCTCCCCCTAAATTTGTGCATATTTAAAATTTGCTTTGGACTACAAATGCACAAAGAGTTAGAGTCATGGGTTACTCTTCCTTGTCACATACATCTTGGTGGAGCGCTTAAAATGATAAGAATGAAATACATGCACTCATCACCAAGAATAGTGAATGATCACATAAGATAGATAAGATAATAGCATTAAGCAAAAATTAAGTGTAGCTTACGATCAAACACATGACCATCAATGTCTCACAGATAATGACGTAGTATCTCAAGCACTCAAAAGCAAACAAAGTTCAAAAAACCACCAAATAAAGCAAGAGAGAAAAAAGCAACCTCTCTCGAAGCCTATGATCTATACATTTTTCTCCCCCTTTGGCAACAAGTTACCAAAAAGTTCCTATAAAATGCATAGTGCTAGATCGACACTCAGGCTTGATCTTCTGGTGGTGGTGGAGTCCGGATCACTCCAATGACAAAGGCTTCTGTAGATGCTGAAGTAGACGCTGGAGTTGGAGCTGAAGTAGATGCTGGAGCTGGTGGAACTGAGGCTGTAGCTGGTGCTCAAGTAGTGGCTCTGGTGTCAGCAACTGGCACGGCAGACGACCTCAGACCTCGTGGCACTCTGGCAAAGGCATGAGTGGTTGTCCTGCCTCTCCTCTCCTGCATGTCATCCTAGAGCTGCTCCACTGCAGTCTGAATCTCTATCACCTTGACATCCAAGTCATAGAACTTTTGTTCCATGATTCTCTCTAGGCTTGCCTGGTTTTGAGTTAGGGTGGCTAGTCCTTTCTCAATCCGCAGGGTGGATGCAATCAGGTAACCAAGCTGCTCTTGTTTGGTCTTCAAGAAATACTCAGATGCCTCCTCTTGAGTTGGCATCTTGGCAGCTTTCTCCTTCCTTGCCTTCTCCTTCTTTGCTTGTGCTTGGGCAGACGATGGTTCATTTTCAGTCATGACAACTTGATTGTCCTCAAAATCTGGACGGATGGGCAAGTGTTCCTTGTCCAACAAGTATATGCCCGTGCCCATCTTGGAGTTAATGAGCTCCTGAATTTGTGGGGCATACCCACAGCTCCTCTTCTGGTCTGCTGCAGTCCTCTTGATAGTCTCTACTATGAGGCTCATGACTTTGAATTTCTGAGGTACATCAAATACATGAAGCAAATTAATTGCATGGCCTCTGATTATCTTGTGATCTCCAGACTTGGGCAAGAGAGTGTGCCTCAATATCCAATTTATAGTAGGCAGCCCTGACAGAAGATAATGCACAAACCCAAACTTGAAAGTATCAAGAGCTTCAGTGGGAATTTCCTTGTACATATTGGACATTGAGTTATGATCCATCTTCTTCTTGGCATAGATATCCAAGTCATCCTCATGCTCCTCTGGGGCATTGATGAGCTGTGTCCACTCAGCAACAGTAGATTGGTACCTCGTACCCTCTGACATCCATGTGATCTTTCCATCTGGGTAAAAGTGTGTTATGGAGTAGAACTGCATGATTAGCTCCTCGTTCCACTTTGTGAGCTTCTGCCCAACAAAGTCTACAACTCCACACGCATTAAAGCTGTCATACACTCCAGGGTAGTGTTCCTCATTTTCCTTCATGTAGGTCCAGTCGACCCATCTCATGTCACAAACTATTGGCTTCTTGTCAAGCAAAACTGTCTCATAGAAGTCCTGTTGTTCCTTCGTGTGAAATCTGTAATCCACAGCAGTCCTTCTCCTTGAAGCATACGGATCTGCTTCTCTCCATTTCCTCAGCCCTGAGTCTCTCCTGAGCTTCATGTCTTCAGCCACAGGATGAGCATCGTTGTGGTCTGGGATCTTGGGCTTGAGCTTTCTCAGAACATTCTCTTCCTCTTCTTCTGCAGCTTCAGGCACTGGGGCCCTATTCTTTTCAGCAGCTGGGATGCTTCTTGTATTTCTCTTTGGTTTTGGCTTTGAAGCTGGCTTGGCCTTGGAAGCAGCTGCCCCTGATCTTATGGCATCACCCATCAGCTTGGGTGCCTTAGGTGCTGGTGCAGCTACCTCTTCTTCTTCCTCTTCTTCCATGATGGAAGCCTTTCCAAGCACTCTGGCTACGGTCTTCTTGACCCTTTCCTTCCTCTTCTTGCCTTCAGCAGCAATTGGCTCTATGGGTGCAGGTTTTTCAGTTGAAGCTCTAGCCTTTGACATAGGCTGCCTGCCTGCTGGCCTTTTGATCTTCAGTCCTGGCTTTGTGCCTTGAGCTGGCTCAACTCTCTTTGATGTGGCCTCTTCCTCTGCCACATAATCTTCATCTTCAGAATCTGAAGTTCTCTTCTTCCTCTGTCTAGTGGCAGCTTTTGGCAGATTGCTTGGGGTACTTCTGCTGCCATCATCTGAAGAGCTGGAGGGACTAGTGCCCTCACTCATCACCACTTGCTGTTCTGACACATTCTGGCTGTCACTCTGATCTGACATGTTGAACAAGCTGACTGCTGACCCTGTGAATAGTTTATAGATGAGGTAGAGTGGATGAGCATCGCAAAATGCAGAGATCTTTGCAAAAAGAATGATCCAAAAACTTGGTTTTAGTTTCCTACTGAAATCATCTCGGATCTACCGATTTCCAAACTCGGTGATACCGAAGCAGTTTTGGAACCTAAACTAGTGAACTCGGTTGGACCGAGTCACAGTTCGGTGGCACCAAGACTGCTAGGGTTTCACAAAGTTCCAAAATCGGTCACACCGATAAGTAATTCTCGGTCAGACCGAGTCTCACTTGTGCAATGGCATAAGCCAAATCGGTGGGACCGAGTTTTTCAACTCGGCGGGTCCGAGATGGTTTCGGCGGAAACCTAACCCTAAGATTTTCGAATCAAACCTAATCTACGAACGCATTGACTGGACAAGAGTGTTTCAGTTGTGGCAAGAATCATGATGATCACAATGTGCTAAGAATCGGATTGGAGAATAGCACAAAGATCGAGTCCATACCCTAGTTCGGCGGAGACTCGCTACGGCGGCAACAGTGGGGTAGAATTCCCGTTGACGGCGACGGAGACCAGCGACTGGAGGCGGCTGGCGGCGAGGAGACGATCAGGAGACCACGTTGGCAGAGCAGGCTATCGCGCGGGCGAAGGGGTTCGGAGAAATTTCCAAAATTATGCCCGTGACTATATATAGCCCGACCCTGTCGGTGTGACCGAGTGGAACAACTCGGTGGCACCGAGATTCATAACTGCAAGTAGTTACTGAAACTCGGTGTGACCGAAATGTTCAAATCGGTTGCACCGAGATCGAAAACCTAGATCAACTTAATGATCTCGGTAGGAAAGAAAGTGGGGTATCGGTCATACCGAGAATCATAAAGAGGTTTTGGAAGTTTAAGTCTGTGATGAATCGGGGACTCCGAGCGCTCCTCACACAGAGTGGTTCGAATCTGACTTGATCAAATTTTGTGATGCAGCATGAATAGAGTTTGAGACGAGAAAAGCATAGATAGCTAGAGGAGGTTCTTAGGCATTCTTGTCCATCCACTTGGCAAAAGGAAATAAAACCAAACAATCAAAACAACAAGTGGATGTTCTCGAATGAGTAAAATATGCAACCAGCATGCTCACACAATAAGATGGCAAATGAAATATGTGACAAGGCATGCACAACCAATTCTAGCATCTACCAAGCAATTTGCGATGACTAGGTCATCTATATATGAGTATATTGACTTAGGAGTCAAGTGAGAACACTTGATCATAGGTCATACTCATCGTTTAAGCTCAAGTGGGGTTACCACTTTTACATAAAGCATTGTTGTGTTCACATCTTTAGAGTTGCTTTAGCTCAATTCTTAGAGTAAAGCTCCCCCTAGATGTGATATCCCCCCTTAGAGGGATGAACTAACCTCGGGTTTTGTCGATGATGACTTCATGTAGATGTTGAAGATGTGGATGCTCAATGTTGATGTAGATCACTTGGAGCTATCCATTTGAGTGAATTGCACTTTCAATACCTACATGGGTTAGTCCCACAAGGAACAAACAAGGATATTCATAGACATAGAGTGGTGCACACACAAGATGATGTCCATGAAAACTTTTAGGTTACCTTGTCCCTTGTCTTACCAACAAGAGGGTTTGTGACTCCTTGAACTAGTGCAAGATGTGGAAGTTGACTGCACTTGTTCTTGCCAAAATGATAAGAGTGAAGTATGTTGGCGGAGTCACCCTCAAGAACTCTCTAGTTCTTATTCTTTTGGATCCACACCATCTTGATGGGAATCCTTGGAGTTGTAGTCGTACTTGATGAAGTGGAACTTGAAGTAGTCTTGGGAATCCACTTGACTAAGGTCTTAGGAGCTTCTTGAAATGCATCAATTTCCTCTTGAAGCTTGTCCTTGCCTTTTTGCTTGTAGTCTTGTGGTGAAAGATCATCTTGAGCTTGTGTCCCCTTGAAGGAAGTATCATACTTCTCTTGTTGAGGAACAAACTTTGTCTTGGGGTATTGATCTTCTTCCCACTCAACTCCATTGGCATTGAACTTTCGTTCAAAACCAACACCTTGATTCTTCCGGTGCATTCCTTGCTTGCGCACAATTTCCTCGAATTGCTTACTCCCGGCAAGGCTTTTGTACACTCCTCTCTCTATAATTCCCTTCAATAAGCTATTTTCTTGCTCAAGTGTAACTTGGCTAAGAGAATCATTAGTGGAATCAAGAGAACTACTAGAAGCAACAATATTGGATTTAGCATGATCATTGTTACTACTAGAGGAAGAATCTTTCTTGTTCTTGTTATTAGACTTGACTTGAGGCATGTAAGTGGATAAGAGTAAACGCTTGGCAATGTGAGAAGGACTTTTCTTGCGGAGATCATCATTGATTGCTTTTAAGAACTCATGCTCTTGCTCAACATTGAGCTTTTCAAAGCGTAATTTCTCATGAGCTCTTAAAAGTTCTCGATGATCTTCGAAGATAGTTTCATGAGCTAACTTAAGAGTGTTTAGTTCTTTAGTTAGAGCCTCAATCTTCTCCTTATCATTGTCATTCGTTTTATCTTGATTAGCATGATTAATTGACGTTTCATCATAGTATTCATCACTAGAGTTGTCAACAAGCAAATCATCACCTAACAAGTCATCTTCATCACTATTGAAATCAACATACACGGGGTGTGTTACCTTAGGACCTTTGACCATGAAGCATCTTCCAATTCCTTCATTTGGTGAGTCAAATATGTTGTAGGAGTTGGTTGACACAAGTGCTAGACCGGCAACACCTTCATCTTGAGTGTCTTCGGAGTCGGAGTGATAACTTCTCTCGGAGTGGCTGTCGGAGTCGGAGCCGGATACCCATTCACCAACATGAGCTTGATGTCTCCGTCTTGTGTAGCTCCTTGATGATTTTTCCTTCCTTTCCGAATCCTTGCTTCTCCGTGAGTATCTTCGTTCATAGCGATCATCTCTACTCCTTCTCTCTCTTGGTGGTGATTCTTTGCTTCTTCTTTTTGGAGAATCTTCTCTTCTCTTGTAGGGAGCCGTACCCTCATTGGAATAGTGTCTGGGTCTTCCACAACTGTAGCAGTTTCGCTCTCGACTAGAAGATCTTTTGTCATTGTAGGACCTTGACTTGAAGCTTCTATCTTTGCTTCTACTCTTGTAGAACTTGTTGAAGTTCTTCACCATTAAGCTCAATTCTTCATTGAAGTCTTGTTTCTCACTTGATGATGTAGGGGCTTCACACGAGGCTTTGTAGGCACCACTTGATTTGTTGTGAAGTTCCTCTTTATCCTTAAGTGACATCTCATGAGCAACAATTCTTCCAATCACCTCCGTTGGCTTGAGATCTTTGTAATTGGGCATCATTTGGATCAATGTGCACACGCTATCATATTTTCCAACCAAGGCTCTTAGAATCTTCTTGATGATGAATCTATCGGTCATCTCTTCACTTCCTAAGACGGCAATCTCATTTGGGATGAGAGCAAGCCTAGAGTACATTTCAGCGACACCTTCACCATCCTTCATTTTGAACTTGTCAAATTGACTTTGAAGCACATCCAACTTGGATTCCTTGACGGAGTCGGTACCTTCGTGCATATCAATCAAAGTGTCCCAAATTTCCTTTGCATTCTCAAGACGGCTGATTTTGTTGAATTCTTCGGGGCACAATCCGTTGAAGAGAATATCACAAGCTTGAGCATTGTATTGCAACATCTTCAACTCATCCGCGGTAGCTTCACGGTTTGGTTCTTTCCCATCAAAGAAGTCACCTTGCAAACCAACACACACAATAGCCCAAATGGCGGGGTTATGTCCAAGAATATGCATTTTCATTTTATGCTTCCAACTAGCAAAATTAGTACCATCAAAGTAAGGACCTCTATGGTGATAATTTCCCTCGCTAGACGCCATACTCTCCTAGGTTGTGAAACCAAGGCTATGACCACCAAAAGCTATGGAGATCAAAGCAAATGGAGACCAAAGCTCTGATACCACTTGTAGGATCGAAAGTATGTCTAGAGGGGGGGGGTGATTAGACTACTTGACCAAATAAAAACTTAACCTTTTCCCAATTTTAGTTCTTGGCAGATTTTAGCTATTGTAGGACAAGTCAAGCAATCATCACACAATTCAAGCAAGCATGCAAAGAGTATATTGGCAGCGGAAAGTAAAGCATGAAACTTGCAAGAATGTAAAGGGAAGGGTTTGGAGAAATCAAACGCAATTGGAGACACAGATGTTTTTCCCGTGGTTCGGATAGGTGGTGCTATCCTACATCCACGTTGATGGAGACTTCAACCCACAAAGGGTAACGGTTGCGCGAGTCCACAAAGGGCTCCACCCACAAAGGATGACGGTTGCGCGAGTCCACAAAGGGCTCCACCCACAAAGGGTCCATGAAGAAGCAACCACCCACAAAGGGTCCACGAAGAAGCAACCTTGTCTATCCCACCATGGCCATCGCCCACACAGGACTTGCCTCACTAGCGGTAGATCTTCACGAAGTAGGCGATCTCCTTGCCCTTACAAACTCCTTGGTTCAACTCCACAATCTTGTCGGAGGCTCCCAAGTGACACCAAACAAATCTAGGAGACACCACTCTCCAAGAAGTAACAAATGGTGTGTAGGTAATGAACTCCTTGCTCTTGTGCTTCAAATGATAGTCTCCCCAACACTCAACTCTCTCTCATAGGATTTGGATTTTGTGGAAAGAAGATTTGAGTGGAAAGCAACTTGGGAAGGCTAGAGATCAAGATTCGTATGGTAGGAATGGAATATCTTGGTCTCAACACATGAGTAGGTGGTTCTCTCTCAGAACATATGAGTAGGAATTGTGTATGTGTTCTGATAGCTCTCTCCACAAATGAAGAGGAGGTGGAGGGGTATATTTAGCCTCCACACAAAATCCAACCGTTACACACAGTTTTCCAATCTCGGTGGGACCGAATCAACAAACTCGGTCAGACCGAAAATGTAAACCTAGTGCCCTTAGAGATTTTCGGTGGGACTGACATGCAACTCGGTAGGACCGATATGGTTAGGGTTTGGGCATAACGTAATCTCGGTGAGACCGATTACACAAACTCGGTGAGACCGAATTTGGTAATTAGCTAACCAGAGAGTTGGTCAGGCAAACTCGGTGGGACCGATTTGCTCTTTCGGTGAGACCGAAAAGTTACAAAAAGGAAACACTGAATTTACATTGCAATCTCGGTGGGACCGATTCGCTCTTTCGCTGAGACCGAAAAGTTACGAAAGGGAAACAGAGAGTTTGCAATCCCATCTCGGTGAGACCGAGATCCCTATCGGTAGAACTGAATTGCTAGGGTTTGGTAGTGGCTTAAGACAAGTGAAACTCGGTGGCGCCGGATAGGAAGAATCGGTAGGACCGAGTTTGGCTTGGGGTTTAGGTCATATGTGGATATGGGAAAGTAGTTGAGGGTTTTGGAGCATATCACTAAGCACATGAAGCAAGAGGCTCATTAAGCAACACCTCATCCCTCCTTAATAGTATTGGCTTTTCCTAAAGACTCAATGTGATCTTGGATCACTAAAATATGAAAAGAAGAGTCTTGAGCTTTTGAGCTAGAGCCAATCGTTTGTCCTTAGCATTTTGAGGGTTCCACTTTCACATCCATGCCATGCCAATCATTGAGCTTTCCTGAAATAGTCATCTTGGAATAGCATTAGCTCAATGAGCTATATGTTGTTACGAATTACCAAAACCACCTAGGGATAGTTGCACTTTCAAAATCCTCGTCCCCTTAAATAGGGCAGCTCATTTACGTGGCTAGGGGTGTGAATGTAAAAACACTCAGACTTTTCATATTCGTTTGACACGTGGGAAACGGCCATTATTGGGCGTAGAAGCCAAGGAGCGCAACATCTACAAGAAACTAGACTTTATTCAACAGGTACACGAAACTTGGAGGAGAACCCGCCTTGCAATGCCGAAGACAATCTGCGCGCCTGACTCATCGTCATTGAAGCCTGCTTCGGGGGCTACTGAGGGAGTCCTAGATTAGGGGGTGTTCGGATAGCCGGACTATACCTTGAGCCGGACTCCTGGACTATGAAGATACAAGATTGAAGACTTCGTCCCGTGTCCGGAAGGGACTTTCCTTGGCATGGAAGGCAAGCTTGGCGATACGGATATGTAGATCTCCTACCATTGTAACCGACTTTGTGTAACCCTAACCCTCTCCGGTGTCTATATAAACCAGAGGGTTTTAGTCCGTAGGACAACATACCCAACAACAATCATACCATAGGCTAGCTTCTAGGGTTTAGCCTCTCCGGTCTCGTGGTAGATCTACTCTTGTACTACCCATATCCTCAATATTAATCAAGCAGGACGTAGGGTTTTACCTCCATCAAGAGGGCCCGAACCTGGGTAAAACTTCGTGTCCCTTGCCTCCTGTTACCATCCGGCCTAGACACATAGTTCGGGACCCCCTACCCGAGATCCGTCGGTTTTAACACCGACAAGGATTCTTTGACTGGTCAAAATGGATGGATACGGAGCTATACGATCTCGTAGTGAAAGTATAATCACCTCATCACGTATAAGCTGCAGCCTCGGTGGTCGTTTTCTAGGGTTTGCACTATTCACACTCTCTCCGGTATATATATACACGCTGGAGCCTCAGCGCTTGTAGTTGCTCTCTTCACACTCTCTCACCCTCTCCAGATCTAAACAAGACTTCGTTGGCCTCTCTCTCCCCTCACTGCTGGTCTGCTTGTAGTTGCTCCCTTCACACTCTCTCACCCTCTCCAGATCTAAACTAGACTTTGTTGGCCCCTCTCTCTCCCCTCACTGCTAGTCAAAGAGCCGGCAGGATCCGTCCGCCAGGAAGGGAAGGAGGCTTAACGATGTCGCCGCCGGCGAGGGAGGGAATCCACTATCGGCGCAGCTATTCACTTTCACCCAGCGGAGGCGTGGGAGGGCCTACGACCCCTTCTTCTTTGCCGCCGTACATAGTGTGGGTCGAACGGCCTCCGGTCGCCCACCGAACCACACCCCAAGAACCTTAAGGTATAATTTAATTATTCCACATGCATTGCTCTAGCTGCATGTGGGCTTTTTCCACTTCTACACTCTAATCTAGGTGTTGGATCAAACAGGAAAGTAGTGGGGAAAGTTGTATACCATCAATCTAGGACGTGGTTGAAAGAGGAAAGGAATGGGGGAAAGTAGTGGGAAAAGTTGTATAGCATGAATCTAGGACGTGGTTCAAATAGGAAAGGAAGGAGGAAAGTAGTGGGGAAAGTTGTATCGCATGAATCTAAGACGTGGTTCAAAGAGGACAGGAATGGGGGAAAGTAGTGGGGAAAGTTGAATAGCATAAATCTAGGACGTGGTTGACAGAGGAAAGGAAGTGTGGAAAGTACTAGTACAGACTGGCTATCCAGCACCTACGTTGGTCGAAAAGGGAAAACAATGACAAACGTAGTACGCACATCTGTAACAAACTGATCTTTTGTTTTGGGGGACAAGGTTGTAGAGTTTGAGTAGGACTAGATTTGCTGCACTCACATAGGGAAAGGTGTCTAAAGATAACAAAACTGGGACCAATACAAATATGATCCTTGGTTGTTTGTTCTTTGTTGCAACAGACTGTGCATCACCCCAGTACATCGGTAGATGCACATGGTGCTGGTGCGTCCACTGTCCCGTGCAACTCTTTAGTTGTTGTTAATCTAAGGCCATGTTTGGTTAAAAAAAACCTAGTCCCCACCTGCTTGGTTCCAGGGACTAAACATGTACTAGAGGTTATTAAATGACATGCTAAAAGACCATGCTACCCTAGTAATGAACTAACAGAGACAAGGTGCGATGCGTGGCAGGGGCAACTGTTGGAAAAAGTCCCAAAAAGACTCTCCCTTGGGGTCTTCTTTCTTTAGTCCCAAATGCCCACTTTCAGTCCCTAAAATTCCCTCCTGTTTGATTTAGATGGGACTGACACGGAGTTTTTTTAGTCCCTCCACCAAAATTTCCCTGTAAACAAGCACCCTCTAATAATGCCGCAGGAAAATTGATGCAATGCCACAATTAAAAGCAAAATACATGTTTAACGAATTCTATTGTTAATATAATCTCTCTGTTAATATTAATCAATGCCACCGTTTGAGAAATGCTATTGTCTTGCTTTCTTTCACATTTAGATAAGTTAGATGCTTCTTTTTGTTGGCTTCTGTGTCATCCATTGTTATTGACCATTAGTTGTTTCCTTTGCACCTCTGTGTAAACAGGGTTATCTACTTCACCTCATTGCCATTGTCACCTTTTGTTGCACTGCACAAAACACTTCTATTTTCAGAGTGTTTTGTGCAGTTAAACCAAAATGTCACACCGACAACGTTGCTTGATTGCTTGACCTTAGTGGAACTGCACAAGAGGAGATCTTACTTCCTATCCGTGTTGGCAAATTTGGTTCAGATCTTCTTCTTGTGAGTTGTTTAAATTCCGCGTCATGAGAGGTCAGTACTAGCCTTCTTTCACATGATTCTACAGTGTCCTTTCATATGTTGTGCTACTTGTACGGTAATGTTGCTTGATTTTAGTGAACTGCACAAATGGAGACAAGACTTCCAATCTGTATGTGCACTGCAATATCCCATTGAGGTAAGATAAGGATATTTCACAACCGTTGGCCTGTATTTTTCCACTTTCATTAGAAAATTAATGTCATTGTTTAGTGCTATACTTGTGCAACCTAATTGACATGCCAAATCTTACATTGAAGGCGAAGCTTGTCTGTTATTGAACCAAGTTATGAAGGGGAAGAACAAGCGGAAGAAAAACAAAAACCAACTCATGGTGCTGTAATGAAGCACTGGAACTGTGATGACACAAGTAATGATATAGTTTTGCATCTTAATTTATTGTTATGGCTGGAACGAGCAATTGTTTTGCCACTAATTTGATGTCACTCTTAATGTAATACGTAATTATCTCTACTTGTGCAAACAGGGATCTTCTTTGAAGATACCATATATTTTAGTGGAACTGCATAAGAAGATGTTGGAAACATTAATCTAATCGAGGAGTATATAGTAAGCATGGCCACCACAGTAGATAGCAACAGATGGTTCCGAACAAGTGCTTCATCTGTATGCTCTACACAATAAGCCTCCTGACAAAGGTTGGTACTCGCCCACTGATTTCATCCATATGATTGAGCTTTGTCATCTCTATTGGTGTTGTGCTACTGTTTAGATACTGTCATCAAAAAGTGGTATTGTCCTTGAGAATTGCTTCATCTGTGTTGTTTTAAATATTTCCTTTCCTTTTTTTCAAGCAAACAGGGATGCTAGCATTTAATTATCCTCTTTTCTTTGCACAACATGATCATCCTCCTCTGAAGAAGAATATGGAGTACGTGAAGTGACTAGTTCCGATTATGCCAGGATGGAGAAGCCCTGTCTATCTTCTCATCAGAAGGAGCAGTTGAAGGATGGTTACATTACCCCTCCCAAGACCAAACTAACTTCAGCTCAGAAGGACTAACAAATCTCCATTTTCTTGCTGTGATGCGCGAGTACAATGTTGTTCTAGGATTCTTTCCGGTTAGTTCCATTTTTCTAAAAGTGTGCTCTACATGGACCATGTAGGTGCATGTTTAAACTGTCAATTCATAGTACAGTTTGCTTTATACTAATCACTTTTTTTGTATTTGTGCAAATAGGGGTGCTCAGCTTGATTTCAATGGGAACTGCACAAAATGTTCATGAATACATTGAATCATTCATTTCCACCACAAGAAAGGAGGTGCCGATAAGTTCAAGGTGTTGCAACATATAAGGGCGAAATCATACAAGCTACGCGTGAATTTGGTTGATTTTGGTGGAAATGCACAAAAAGAATAGCTGGTTTATTTAGCATGAGGTGCCATGTCAATGTCCAAATTGATGGCAAACCCTGCCCATTTCACAATCGTAGGCATTTGATATTTTGGAATGGGAAAACCTTGTCAAATTTTGCTCATTGATTTTAGCAAGAAGACATGCGTTTGATATTTTCGAATGGGACGCCCTTTGCTGTCAGCAGCATCGATCCATTTTTCTTTATTCTTTTGTTGTGAAGCAAATATTGGCTCTGACATGTGAGTCGCTGAGATGCATAATCATCGATTGTTTTGAATGTTCTCTATGAATTGCCAGGCCTGTGTGTTTGATTGCAATGTACAGGAACGCTAAAAAGCTTCTCAAACTCTTTGTACTCATTATGTTCCTTTTTACTTCGCACATTGTGAAAGTGCATACTTTTTTCTATAAGATTGGTCAAAGTAGAGATACTTTGACTGCAGACAAAACTTGTATGCAAACTAGAAAGGACCGAAGGGAGTACATGTGAAACTCTGCAAACGAGGTGATCACCCTGGGAATAATGCTAGTACCTATTGTTTTGCATGTTCATCCAATGCCAGTGATACAAGAATTCAAACTAATAGAAATAAATTCATTCATACACGATCGGATTTCATAAAAACATGCCGGATTTCATTACATTTCATACATTCATCAACTAAAAAGGTGTGCGCTGGAGGTATAATTAATTAACCAAAGCTAGCCACCTGTGTCCGGCTGAGCCGAACAGGTGACTTAACTGCAGGTGCAGTTGCGTAACTGACATGTGGCCCAGATGTCTGTTGGGCCCATGTGTCAGTCAGCCAACTGCACCAGCAGTTAAGTAGAAGCAGCATCCTTCTCCAACATAGCTCTCTGACTCCACGTTGCCACCAAGAAGCTAACCGGCCGTCAGTGGTCAACCCGCCTAGCTTGTCATAGCGATTAGGGAAACTAGGAGCCCAATGATTAGGATCCCCACATGACAAACACCTTTCTTCTTGTCATTCTTCTTCTTGAAGTTCGTGTGTTGCACAGCCTTGTTCTTCCCATCAGACTTTGCTTTACCATCAAACTTGCCCTTGTTCTTGAACTTGTGGGGTTGGAAGTTCTTCTTCTGTACCAGATTGGCACTAGAGCCTCCCTCAATTCCTCGAGCATGTGTGTCCTTTGCTCTCGCCTTTTCTTCCACATCAAGAGTGCCAATGAGATCCACGAAGGAGGAAGCTTAGTGATGATACCTCCGGCAACAAACTTGTCCGGTAGCATACAACTGAAGTGCTCAAGTTCTCTAGCAAATGACTGTATCTCATGAGCTTGCTCAACCACGGAGCGCTCTTCAATCATCCTGTAACCATAGAATTGATCCATGATGTATAGCTCAGTGCCAGCAACTGGAGGGTAGCGGCGGGGCCTTACTTGGACCCGAGCGGCGGCGACCTACCGTCTTCTACTCTTCCTCGTTTTCTGTACGGCGCGGCCTCGTTGGCAGCGGGGCGGGGCCTCAGCGGAGCCGGTGATGTCCTCTGTCTCGTTGCCGGCGGGCGGCGCCTTGGCAGAGCGGGGGAATCCTCCCCCTCGTTGCCGGCAGGGTGGGGCCTCGGCGGAGCCGGCGGAGTCCTCTGCCTCGTTGTTGGCGCCACGGGGCCTCGGCGGAGCAGGGCCTCATCGACGCCAGCGGAGCGGGGACTCGTCGGAGCTAGCATTGTCCTCTGCCTCGTCCTTGGTCTCGCCAAACAGCGCCTCGCCCGCTTCATCGCCCTCTTTGTAGATGGCCGCAGCCTCCGCCACCCACATGCGATACCGCCAGCGCTAGAGGCGGCCCTCGCGGGCGGAGCGGTACGAGTCGAGCAGCGCCTCCTGCTCCGCCTGCTCCGCGGCGATCTGCTCCTCCGCCTGCAGGTGCTCCTGGAGGAGATGGTGGTTGTAGGCGGCGTCGGCCTGCGCCTCCCGGAACTGCTCCTCACGCTTCTGCCTCACCGTGTCCATATATTGGGCACGGGCTTCGGCAATGGTCATGGTGCAATGCACCGGTGAGGATGGCGTGGTGGAGGGGTTGGCGCCGGATCGTCGACTACCATGTTCTCCATTGGGACGTCATCGTCCTTCGGATGCCTTTCCGGCCAGCCAGTCGGCAGCAATGGCTGCCATCTCCTTGTGGTCTGTCGTCCTCCCGTCCCAAAGAGCGCTGGAGCGTGAGGAAGCCATGGTGGGTAGTAGTGGTGTGTGTCGGCGTTCTGGAAACGGGGGTCCCCAGACTTTCCTGCCTGCGGCCTGCGGCGTGGCTCAAAAGGGGGCCCAGCACGGCCCGTCTTCACCAACACAAACCCAAGACCCTCGTGAGGGGCCAAGCCTCGCGGGGCGGACGACACGAAGCTTCCTTAGGCACGGCCTCATCAGGCTGGCTCACGAGGAGGCGGAGAGATCAAGGCGGGGTACCTCACGAGGTGCCCATGACGCAAGCCATGACGACTCAGGGCGCCAAGCGGGTGCCAGCCCACGCAGCGTCCTCCTTTTCTCTTTGGTGCAAAGGGGGCAAGCGCAGCCGCGGAGTACCGAGGCATCAGGCAAAGGTTGCCATTTCGGTGCAACGAGACCAAGACCAGGACGACTACGAGACGGAGGTCACCGTGGAGCCCAAGACGGCGTCATCACCAGAGCTTTGCACAGGCGAAGACTACTTTTGTCAGGATAGCTGATACTTGTTGTCCCCCTTCAAATTAGCCCGCCATTGTTGGCTCCCTTTCCGCTCAATATTTGGGGAGAGGACCAGGGCCTCTATAAATAGGACTAGCCACCCCCAGGGTAGGGAGGATGGAGAATTAGCCAACCCAGAAACAAGCTGGGGTCGAAATCAGGGTCGGTCAGTTGGAGGAAAGCAGAGAGAGAGAGAAAAAGGTGATTGAACTCCTCCGAGCAGTTCATCGCCCCAGCCAAGAACAGACCCTCGCGAGGCTGTTCTTCCTTTTATTGTTCATCATCATTAGCCCAAGAGGCAATCCACCACACCACACACTGGAGTAGGGTATTACACCACAACGGTGGCCCGAACCAGTATAAACCCTGTGTCCCTTGTGTTGTTCTTTCCTTAGTTTAGATCCTAGCATGGCGGAGGGGTGCAGGTAGGTAGGGGGCGAAATCTCCGCGCGCACCCCAGTGTTCGAACCTCAAGGGTCTGCCGGAACCCGAAATCCGACATTTGGCGCGCCAGGTAGGGGTGCGCCGGAATTCGTCTTCCACCGTCCCGTTCTCCTCCGACCATCACGCCCATGTCTGACGCTCATCGGGCCCGCGCCGAGCGCCGGGCGACACTCGCTTCCCGCGTCGCCCAGACGGCCCCTGTCGGTGGGCATCCACGCCGTTCCCCGTCACGTGCCGTCAACGCCGCCACCGGCCCGGCGGGGGACGAGCGGCAAGCATCGTCCCAGCATCCGTCCGTGCGGCAAGACAGCCGCACCGCAACTCCCTCGCTCACCCCAGCTGGTTCTTCGTCCCACGCGCTCCGCGCGCCCATGGAGGCTCCAGCTGCACTCATCGCGGCAAACGAGCTCCTGCGCTACCGTCCCATCGACGACGTCTATGAAGAATGGCTCGACCGCGTCGCCGAGCTCGTCCGCGCCGCAGGGGGCTCTCCTGCGCCGTCCGTTCCACTGCACCGCACCCCGCCCCGCCTGGGCGACGAGGCTCCAGCGGCGTCCTGGCCGCCTCCTCCTCAAGAAGACGCCATGGCCCCAAGGCACGTGGCCCCTGGGCAGAACCCGCTCCGTCAGGAGCCAACGCGGCAAGAGCAGAGCTGCCAGGAAGTCCCTCGCCCACAAGAAGCTGCCCGGGCGCTCCCTGCTCCAGCTCGTCGCGACCATGCTCCTGCTCCCGCGCGTCAAGACCCCGCGCTGCTCCCAGCTGCAGCGCGTGGGGACATGCAAGACCAGGCTCTCCGTCGCCCAAGGCCTCCCTTGGCCACAGCAGGCTGCCGCGCCTTCACCACCGAATTACGCAGCGTAGCATGGCCCGGCAAGTTCAAGCCAGACCTGCCTCCTCGCTACGACGGCACGACTGACCCTGCAGAGTTCCTCCAGCTCTACGAGCTAGGCATCGAAGCTGCCAACGGAGACGAGAAGGTCATAGCGAACTGGTTCCCCATGGCACTCAAGGACGGGGCCCGCACCTGGCTCCTGAACCTGGCTCCAGGCACAATCTCCTCCTGGGAGGAGATGCGCACCCGCTTCATCGCCAACTTCCAAGGCACTCGCGACTGGCCACCCGCCGTGAGCGACATGCGCCGCATCAAGCAACAGCCCAGGGAAACCCTGCAGAAGTACATCCAGCGCTTCAACAATGCACGTCTCAAGATTCCCAAGGTAATTGAGGAGGCCATCATCTCGGCCTTCTCCGACGGCGTGCGCAACGTCAAGATGAAGGAGGAGCTGGCGATGCATGAAGACCTGTGCACTTCCTTGGAGCTGTTCAACTTGGCAAACAAGTGCGCCATGGCTGAGGAAGGGTGTCTCTCCCTCCTCGAGCTGCCTGCCGCGGACCTAGAAGAGAAGAAGCCCAAGGCCAAGGACGTGAAGCGCAAGGGAGCTGCCATGCTCGCGGCAGAACCTGACACCAAGCGGGGCAGAGATCAGCCCGAACCCTCCAAGGGAAGCCGGTACTGTGTGTACCACGACCTCCACACCCACAACACCAACGAATGTCAAGAACTCCGAGCCGTGCGAGAAGGAAGGATCGGCCGTCGCCCCGACCGCAGTAACCGGGGCTACAGCCGAGGAGGAGGAAGAATCGCAGGACGCTGGGAAGACCATGGGCCGCGCCAAGGGTGGCGCGACCAACCTCGCGAGGATCGCTGGCAAGACCCGCCTCGCGAGAGAGGATGGAGGGATCAGCCTCGCGAGGGAGACTGGAGGGATCAGCCTCGCGAGGATCGCCCGCAGCCAAGAAGAAACGAGGACCGCCACCAGGACGAGGAGGCTGGAGGCTTCCAGGAGCCGCGCGCGATCGCCTACATCTTGGGCGGAGCACAAGCCCCAGCCCCTCAGCGCATCTTCAAGCAGTTTGCCCGCGAGGTGAATGCAGTCCTCCCCAGGCTCGAAGCCACGCGCCCCCTCAGGTGGTCGTCGTGCGCCATCACGTTCAGCTCAGCAGATCAGCTCAAGTGTGCGGCTACAGCCGAAGTCCTCACGATGCTTTGTTCCCCAATCATCAGCAACGTGGCGGTCACCAAGACCCTCATCGATGGAGGGGCAGGGCTCAACGTCCTGTCCATGGAGACGTTCAACAACCTCCAAGTGCCCTACAGCCAGCTTCAGCCAACCAAGCCCTTCTCCGGTATCACTGACGGCTCCACGGTCCCGATTGGGCAGGTCCGCCCCCTGTCACCTTCGGGGCACGCGACAATTACCGCATCGAGCTCATCGACTTCGACATTGCTCACATTCGCCTGCCGTACAACGCAATCCTTGGGTACCCAGCGCTGGCCAAGTTCATGGTCGTAACTCACCACGGCTACAACGTCCTCAAGATGCCAGGAAGCGGCGGAATCATCATGGTGCCCTGTGAAGAGAAGGACGCGGTGTGTTCCCTGGAATGAGCCTTTCAGGCCGCGTCACTGGAAGACCCGGATCGTGGAAGCAGGAGGCCTCCCGAGACCACCCCTAAGAAGAAGAAGACATCGTCCGGCCCGACCACTCAGGAGGCAGGCCCCTCTGGGCCCGCGCCTGCCTAGGGGGAGCCTCCCTCCATCGCATAGGAAAGCGTGCCCGGCGCCCTCCTTAGGCAGGGCTCGGGGGCTCTCCCCTGGAGGTCCACCGACCTGGCTAGGGTCATAAGGGAGGCGCTTGGGCACCACATGGAGGTGTGTTTTGAAGCACGTTTCCCTCGAGAAGGAGCAAGGCAAGGAGATCCAGATCCTCGGGAGTTCGTCGGCAAGGCCATTCAGGAGCTACAGGAGTCAAGAGTCACGAAAGGCGGCCGCCGCTTGCCAGCAGTGGCCCCCCATCCAGGCGAGGATGGTGGGCTGCGCGTCTGCATCGACATACCAGGGCTCAACCAAGTCGCCTCTCTAGAGCGCCTCTGGCCCTCGCGAGTGGGGCGCTGCGGAGGTCCACCCCACAGCTACGTTCGCATGCCTTACGGCTTGCCGAACGCGGCTGACGCGTACCAGCGCCTCATAAGGGGCATCACGGAGGCACGAGAGGCCAGGCGTTCCACAGCCCTGGTAGAGATGGAGAAGGCCCGCGAGGAGCCGCCAGCGCCTCCGAAGCCTCCCGAGGCCCCTGGGCCTGGGGGCTCATGAGGATCGGCTCCTGCAGCCCACCGAGCCTGCTACACCAACACCCCTTCATCCTCAACATTATCAGGTGACATCTTCCGAGCTTTATTTCCAGCTGGGAGCGCCCCCAGGGCTGCATTACTCCCAGGCCGCGTGGGTCCGTCCCTGCGGCGTGTATCCCTTTATTCCATGTTGTTAGCTTACCTTGTTGGGGGCGCCCCTCAGGCTGCATGATCCCCAAGCCGCTCGGGCCAGGCCCAGTGGCATGTATCCCATTTGCGTTTATTTCTGATTATGCGTTAGACCCACCATGCTTGATTATTTGATGCCGGTCCACGGCACCTCTTCTCCTCCATGCCGACCACTTGCACGTTAAAGGGGGGGCACCTGAGCATCACGACTCAGGGCTCTTACTGGCTCTCCAGCCCTCACCCTCTGGCCTTGTCCATGGCATCGCGACCTGGCATACCAGTGACGGCTGAGACCAGCTCGAGGGCCGGGACCCGGGGACGTAGAGTGCCGACATCTAACCAAATTTGCAGGGACACATCACAAGATAAGGCCCAGTGCCAGGCGCAACCCGCCTAGAGGTAGGGCCCTGTGAGTCCCGCGCTGGCTCACGAGTGCCCAGATACACCTCGCCAGGCCCTACCGTGCCAGCCATGTGTTAGGGCGGGGTTATACACGCCCCGGGGGCTCCTCCCGGAGGGGGCCCCCCTCCCACGTACCAGTGGAAGCACCATGCTCCGCGCTGGCTGACGACACTGCCAAGGAGCGGCTATGCCTGTACACATACGGTAGCACTATGCTCCACGCTGGTGATAAACAACTGAGGGTGGCCCCCGGGCGGCATCAACCTCAGGGAGCCCAGAGCTCAGTGTCTAGTCTCATCGTAACGCCTCCCCTCGGGAGTGCCGCGCGAGGGGGCTGGGCACGCGGGCTGCGCACGGGTCACACCGAGACGGACGCCGCCCAGCCAGGTCCCCCCGGGCCTGGTTCGTCGCGCGTCTCTCCCTGAGCGGATCCAAGGTACGAAGGCCGTTTGAGTGTCAAGGGGGACTCCTGAGCATCGTGACTCAGGAGCCTAACTGGTCACGTAGCCCCTCACTCCGTGGCCCCGTCCTGGTTTCCAGTCGGGACCATTGCTGGGTGAGGTACGCGCGGGGCGGGGCTCTGCAGACGTAGAACGGTGGATCCACCCACATCATACCTCCCTACTTGCAGTTCGTGCGTCAAGGGGGACTCCTGAGCATCGCGACTCAGGAGCCTAACTGGTCACGTAGCCCCTCACTCCGT